>NC_083236.1:67994563-68244445 GCF_032191835.1 Heteronotia binoei | reverse complement strand
GACCAGATGCTCAGCTCCATTGCTGCAAGAATCCGGATAAATATCCAAGTCCCCCCCCTCCCCCGCTGCAGATCCCCGGCCGTCATTCTTGTCTTTAGGAGATTTCGATAGCAGAAAGAGGGCTCTGCAACTTAAGCCGTGGAATCATTTCAGAAAGCGTCGTCAAGGGGACCGATCCAGGGGGGGTCTTGATGAATCATCTGCTTATAGCTCTCCAAACTATTGTTTAAGGGGAAGTTGCTTTTTTGGAGGGGGGGGGCTCAGTTTGGCTTCAAAAATTATATATATATAGTAGAAACCCATCAACTTTTCAACAATTTCACATTAGTCAAATGTTGGACTGGAATTGTCCAAAAAATCTAAAGTGCATCACTTCTGGCGTCCTCTTCCCCCAACTGCAACAAAGCTGATGTATGTGGAGCCATATTTGCACGCCAAATCTCTCGCCCCTTCCCCCTCCTGCTTCTCTCTCTTCTGTCCCTTTCCACCCCTCCTCTCCTCTCCACCCTTCCTGTCTCATTTTTTGCCACGCAAGTCAAAGTAGGGTTGCCAATCCCCAGGTGGGGGGCAGGGGATCCCCCGGTTTGGAGGCCCTCCCCCTGCTTCAGGGTCATCAGAAGGCAGGGCGGAGGGGAGGGAAATATCTGCTGGGCACTCCATTATTCCCTATGGAGACCAATTCCCATAGACTAGAATGGAGAATTGATCTGTGGGTATGTGGGGCTCTGGGGGGTTGTTTTTTTGAGATAGAGGCACCAAATGTTCAGCATGCTATCCAGTGCCTCTCCCTAAAATATCCTCCAGGTTTCAAAAAGATTGGACCAGGGGGTCCAATTCTATGGGCCCCCAAAGAAGGTGCCCCATCTTTCATTATTTCCAATGGAGGGATGGGATTTTAAAGTTGTGCGGTCCCCTTTAAACGTGATGGCCAAACTCCCTTTGGAGTTTGTAGCTAATAGCCACTGATGGACCTCTGCTCCATATTTTTATCCAATCCTCTCTTGAAGCTGGCTATGCTTGTAGCCGCCGCCACCTTCCTGTGGCAGTGAATTCCACAGATTAATCACCCTTCGGGTGAAGAAGGACTTCCTTTTATCCATTCTAACCTGACTGCTCAGCAATTCTTGAATTGGACTTGGCAACCCTAAGCCCCACTGATGTTGCTTCTTAACTTAAGAGGTCCCGTTCTCGACTGGTAGGGCTAAGCACCACAGACCGGCTTATCGTCCATTAACATGTCTAAATCCTTCTGCAAGCAACTTAAGCTATCCGGCCGCGCCGTGCCAAAGAATTGCAAGACGAAATTGCGTATGCTATGTGAAGAAGTATTTCTTTTTGTTTGCTCTGAAGCTAACTGCAAATCAATCTCTCAGGTTATTTGGCAGCCACAGAGAACAGCCACAAGGGGGGAAATACCTTGATTTTATTAATATTGTGATGCATTCCCCATTCCCAAGAAGGGCCGTGCTGAAGAGTTTTTGTTTCCCTTGGATGAGAGAGAGCGGAGCATACTTACTGTGTCTAACGAATATTTATTTTATGTACACTTATCTATTTGGAAGCTGTTAGGCTGCTAAAAAGGGGCCCGAGATTTGCAGAGAGATCCCATGTGCAAAGTGCAGGGTCTCCATCTCACTCTGAGGTAGTAGCAATTTATTCAGCACTGATTCTCCCTCCCCCCCACCCCAACAGACTGCACTCCCAGTTCTTCCAGCTGCACCAGGTCAGGCAACTGGCCCCCTATCTGTCTTGTCCAGACCTGAACATGGTAATCCATGCAATCGTTACTTCCAGATCAGACTACTATAACTAGTTCTACACAGAGCTGCCCTTGAGACTGACCTGGAAACTCCCACTCAGGGCCAGGTAGGCAGCCGCCAAAGAAGAAGAAGATGATATTGGATTTATATCCCGCCCTCCACTCCGAAGAGTCTCAGAGCGGCTCACAATCTCCTTTCCCTTCCCCCCCTCCACAACAGACACCCTGTGAGGTAGATGAAGATATTGGATTTATATCCCGCCCTCCACGCTGAAGAGTCTCAGAGTGGCTCACAATCTCCTTTACCTTCCTCCCCCACAACAGACACCCTGTGAGGTAGATGAAGATATTGGATTTATATCTCGCCCCTCCACTCCAAAGAGTCTCAGAGCGGCTCAGAATCTCCTTTCCCTTCCTCCCCCCCCCCCCACAACAGACACCCTGTGAGGTAGATGAAGATTTTGGATTTATATCCCGCCCTCCACTCCGAAGAGTCTCAGAGTGGCTCATAATCGCCTTTATCTTCCTCCCCCACAACAGACACCCTGTGAGGTAGATGAAGATATTGGATTTATATCCCTCCCTCTACTCTGAAGAGTCTCAGAGCGGCTCACAATCTCCTTACCCTTCCTCCCCCACAACAGACACCCTGTGAGGTAGATGAAGATATTGGATTTATATCCCGCCCTCCACTCCTAAGCGTCTCAAAGTGGCTCACAATCTCCTTTACCTTCCTCCCCCACAACAGATACCCTGTGAGGTGGGTGGGGCTGGAGAGGGCTCTCACAGCAGCTGCCCTTTCCAGGACAACCTCTGCCAGAGCTGTGGCTGACCCAAGGCCATTCCAGCAGGTGCAAGTGGAGGAGTGGGGAATCAAACCCAGTTCTCCCAGATAAGAGTCCATGCACTTAACCACTACACCAGACTGGCTCTCTATTAAAGCTATGGCTGACCCAAGGCCATTCCAGCAGCTGCAAGTGGAGGAGTGGGGAATCAAACCAGGTTCTCCCAGATAAGAGTCTGCACACTTAACCACTACACCAACCTGGCGTACAGGGGTGAGCTATCTGCCTGCGAACCGCAGGAGTGCCGCACCTTTAAAAAAGCATTAGACAAATAACAGGAACACTCACATCTCTCACGTTTGATCATATCTTATTAAATTTCAGAAACGGGCTTAAATTTACCCCCCCCCCCGATAAACAAAAGGATTGCATTTTTATTACATGCAGCAAAATTATCAATAGCACAAAGATGGAAATCAGAAAAACCACCAGATGTAAACTTATGGCACTCAAAGTCATGGCCCTTATACGTAATGGCTAATCTTATAGACAACATCCAAACCCAATCTCAACCACAACTTGAGTACACTGGTTATTTCACAATATGGAACCCGATACTTGAATATTTGCAAAATCAAAATGAAATTCCTAAAATGGTAACAGATATGCAACTCTGGTAAATATAGATCATAAGTTATCTGAATTGGTTAATACAGTTAACATAGTAGGTTTTGTTATGCTTAAATACTAACTAAACTTTCTAAGTATGTAGTTTGTAGATAGACCAAGAAATACTAGATATTATGTTGGATAAGGATAGAGTTATAGTAACTTAACAAAGTTGTAAGTATATAAATGTTATTATATTACCTTGGATTTATATTCTCCTTAGCATAGGAATTCCTATATTCACTGATGTTGCTTATCGACACTTATAGAAGTTTAAATTTGTTCGGAAAGGACTCAGCAATTGTAAATTCTACAAGTACTCTCAATTGGGGTTTTTTCGTTTGGTTCACTATGTTTTTGTATTTCTGTACTCTTGAAGGACTACTGCTATTGTTATGGCAATAATTATAATTCTGGTTAAAATAAATAAAACATATTTGGAAAAAAAAACGCATTAGAGCCTAATGCGTCTCTGATTGGGTTCCAAAGACAAGTTAATCTGTGCTCAGACCCTGGAAAGAAAGCAATCCTGCATAAATCTCCGGTCCCAACAATAGAGAAAGTGGCGAAAGCGTAACCACATGTTTCTCTTCCGCGTCGCATTCTTATTTCTGTTTCTTCTCTTTTTTTCACTCTGAGAGACCCGTTTCGAAAGTCTGTGTCTTCCTCTACGGGCTCCATCCCTCCAACCCTTTCCTCGCTCTGGAGAGGTCCCATCATGCCCGCGACGACTTTGTACAAGCAAAAGAGGAAATCATCCAACACAGCATTTTTTAAAGAAAAAAAAAATTGTTCCCAAAACTGCCACATCGAAAAAGAAAACCCAATCAACTAAATTCATTTCAGCGTAAAAAAAAGGAAGAAAAAGAAAGAAAATCTGAAGGTCTGCTTCTCATTAAAGCTCAGGAGGAATTGATTGACCCTTTGCTGTTGTGGAATTGATTGCTCCAGAGAAACACCATCCGGGTTCCTTTGCCACAGCAAAGGCTCGAACAAGGGACTAAACCCAAGGCAGTAAAAGGAAAACCGTGCCTGGGAGAGTCGTGCTGTTTTCTCTGAAAATGAATGGGGGTTTTGGTCCAAAACTCATCTCTGTCTCTCTCTAACTCTCTCTTGCAGCTAACGTTCAGGAGTGGAGTCAAGTTTTCCTGAAATGTTTGAAGTGAACCACCAAAAGGCATTTCCACCAGGTCTGATTGGCTAGTGACGGTCCAGAGGTGCACACTGTCCCTGTACCATCTGGCCTGTCTGAACCATATAGATAAATTCACAAAACGGCTTCATGCCTGGACCTGGATAGCTCAGGCAAGCCCAATCTTGTCAGATCTTGGAAGCTAAGTAGGGCCAACTCTGGCAAGTGCCTGGATGGGAGACCTCCTTGGAATACCAAAGAGCTGGGAGGTGGAGGCAGGCTTTATTCAGCCACCTTTCTGAATACCCTCCAGGCCTCCCCCCCTGCTAAGTCAGACATGCTTCTCTGAGCATGAAGGGCCCTTTTTAACTTCTGTTTATGGCATGCCACAGTTGGGGGAGGGGAGGAGGAAAGAAAGAATAACCATTTAGTTCTCTCTCTCGGCTTGGCTTCGCGAACGAAGATTCAAGAAGGGTGCAATAGTCCACGTTTGCTGCAGGCTCGCTGGTGGCTGACAAGACCAATGTGGGACAGGCAGGTCCGGCCACAGCGGCTGCAGGGAAAAGTCTGATCTAGGGCTGGTCCTGTAGCAGTGCGATTCTTCCTCAATCTCCTTTTGTCCTCAAGACCAGCTATGCGTGTGTTCTCAAAGGAAGAGACAGCCTGGTGGATGGTGTGCCTCCATGCTTTGCGATCTGAGGCTAGGTCAGACCACTGGTGATGGTTGATGTGACAGGTGCTAAGGGATTTCTTCAAGGAGTCCTTGTACCTCTTCTTTGGTGCCCCTCTATTTCGATGGCCGGTGGAGAGTTCGCCATACAGGGCAATCTTGGGAAGGCGGTGGTTTTCCATCCTAGAAATATGCCCTGCCCAGCGCAGCTGCGTCTTCAACAGCAGTGCCTCGATGCTGGTAACCTCTGCCCGCTTGAGGACTTCAGTGTTGGTCACAAAGTCACTCCAGTGGATGTTGAGGATGGTGCGAAGGCAGCGCTGATGAAAGCGCTCAAGGAGTCGCAGGTGATGACGGTATAAAACCCACGATTCGGAGCCATAGATGAGGGTTGTCATCACAACCGCTTTGTAAACATTGATCTTTGTGCCTTTTTTCAGATGCTTGTTGCTCCACACTCTTTTGTGCAGTCGGCCAAATGCACGGTTTGCCTTTGCCAGCCTGTTGTCAATCTCCTTGTCGATCTTGGCATCTGAGGAGATGATGCACCCCAGGTAGCTGAACTGCTGGACTGTCTTCAGAACTGATTCACCCACAGTGATGCAGGGAGGGTGATAATCTTCCTGGGGAGCAGGCTGGTGGAGAACTTCTGTCTTCTTCAGACTAACTTCTAGGCCGAATAGCTTGGCAGCCTCTGCAAAGCAGGACGTCATATGCTGCAGAGCTGATACCGAGTGGGAGACGAGTGCAGCATCATCAGCAAACAGTAGCTCTCGGATGAGTTTTTCCATTGTCTTGGAGTGTGCCTTTAGTCGCCTCAGGTTGAACAGGCTGCCATCGGTGCGATAGCGGATGTAGACACCATCGTCCTCATCTAGATCTACTGCGGCTCTTTGAAGCATCATGCTAAAGAAGATCGTAAAGAGAGTTGGCGCGAGAACGCAGCCTTGCTTTACACCTGTGCCTATTGGGAAGGGCTCCGAGAGGTCGTTGCAGTGTCTGACTTGGCCTCGCTGGTCTTCGTGTAGCTGGATGATCATGCTGAGGAACCTTGGGGGACATCCTAAACGTTCCAAGATTTGCCACAGGCCTTTCCTGCTAACGGTATCGAAAGCTTTGGTAAGGTCGACAAAAGTCACACTCACGTGCGACCGAATTGTCCGGCAGTATAACCGGATGGGCAGGCTGGGCCCACCAACTTCGTCAGCCTAAGAGAAGGAAAACTCTAACATAAAACCCGGGCAGATAGAGCTCGTTAATGTAACACCTACCACCTGGAGGACTCACTGCCGGCGTCCCGGTTTACTGGGCCATGGCAGATGACCCCCAGGTGAAAGGGTGGAGCCAGTACCGCGCACACTGCGCTTCACCTAAAAAATTCCTCTGCGCAGGCCTGAAGGGCATATCCACACACACAACCCACAACGCATCAAGTCCTGCAGCGATAGGCAAGGGGCGAAACGGCAGGTGGAAGGTGAACCATTTAGTTAAGCTCAGATAAAATATATACCACAAGTTAGGCACACAACTAGTTCACACCAAGCAAGTTTTTATTTTGCTTCAGTTAATTCTCAAAGCCTACATCCCTGAGGACTTCTTCCCAAGCAGGTAGGGATGGCAACAATGCCCACGAGTGGCCAGGTTTTGTAGCTTCCGTAATCCACACAGGATATATATGAGGGATTTCTGCACACACGTATGCATTTCCTCATGTTTCCAGATACAGCGTCAGAATTTCCAGCCAGTTCTTCTGAAGGCAGGAGTGAACATTCCCCATTCGCTGACTCGCAGAGCCCTGAGCCGCTGTGGGCAGACAAATCCGATGCCTTTACAGGACCATCCCTGTTTTCGATCTTGCCCACACGGCCGAGATAAAGCAGTGCTCCAGCATTCCCTTCCTTGCCTGATTCACAGGATGACCTTGCTCCCTCTCCCCCTTGCCCTGCCCAGCCTTTTTGAACCAATCCTGTCTCCCTGCCAGATAAAGGGGATTAATACATCCACAGAAGAAGAGGAAACAATGCAGGTTTAAAAATGACAATTGTTTTCACTCATAAAAAACCTCTACAGATTCTTGCATTGTGTTGAAGACGAGGCCATGTCATGAGTCTGAACTGCGATCCCCATATAAAATTAAAATGAGAAGCCAGATCTCCAGGGAACACACACTGAGATGTAAATTAATAGAACAACCTTACATTTAAATGCAAACTATGGAGGTTTGAGGAGGAGTTTGGAAACTTGATGGAAAAGTTCTGCAATGAAGACCTAGATCCAGATCTGCAGAAAGCTCCAGGCCAAAACAAGTTGTGAGCCACAGTGTGTATGTGTGTGTGTGTGTATATAATTGGGGGTTTTTGCCACTGTGTGACACAGAGTGTTGGACTGGATGGGCCATTGGCCTGATCCAACATGGCTTCTCTTATGTTCTTATGTGACACAGAGTGTTGGACTGGATGGGCCATTGGCCTGATCCAACGTGGCTTCTCTTATGTTCTTATGTGACACAGAGTGTTGGACTGGATAGGCCATTGGCCTGACCCAACATGGCTTCTCTTATGTTCTTATGTGACACAAAGTGTTGGACTGGATAGGCCATTGGCCAGATCCAACATGGCTTCTCTTATGTTCTTATGTGACGCAGAGTGTTGGACTGGATGGGCCACTGGCCTGATCCAACGTGGCTTCTCTTATGTTCTTCTGTGACACGAAGTGTTGGACTGGATGGGCCATTGGCCTGATCCAACAAGGCTTCTCTTATGTTCTTATGTGACACAGAGTGTTGGACTGGATGGGCCATTGGCCAGATCCAACATGGCTTCTCTTATGTTCTTATGTGACACAGAGTGTTGGACTGGATAGGCCATTGGCCTGACCCAACATGGCTTCTCTTATGTTCTTACGTGACACAAAGTGTTGGACTGGATAGGCAATTGGCCAGATCCAACATGGCTTCTCTTATGTTCTTATGTGACACAGAGTGTTGGACTGGAGGGGCCACTGGCCTGATCCAACATGGCTTCTCTTATGTTCTTATGTGACACAAAGTGTTGGACTGGAGGGGCCACTGGCCTGATCCAACATGGCTTCTCTTATGTTCTTATGTGACACAAAGTGTTGGACTGGAGGGGCCACTGGCCTGATCCAACATGGCTTCTCTTATGTTCTTATGTGACACAAAGTGTTGGACTGGATGGGCCATTGGCCTGATCCAACAGAGCTTTTCTTATGTTCTTACGTGGCACAGAGTGTTGGACTGGATGGGCCATTGGCCTGATCCAACATGGCTTCTCTTATGTTCTTATGTGACACAAAGTGTTGGACTGGAGGGGCCAGTGGCCTGATCCAACATGGCTTCTCTTATGTTCTTATGTGACACAAAGTGTTGGACTGGAGGGGCCATTGGGCCTGATCTAACATGGCTTCTCTTATGTTCTTATGTGACACAAAGTGTTGGACTGGAGGGGCCAGTGGCCTGATCCAACATGGCTTCTCTTATGTTCTTACGTGACACAAAGTGTTGGACTGGAGGGGCCATTGGGCCTGATCCAACATGGCTTCTCTTATGTTCTTATGTGACACAGAGTGTTGGACTGGAGGGGCCGCTGGCCTGATCCAACATGGCTTCTCTTATGTTCTTATGTGACACAAAGTGTTGGACTGGAGGGGCCATTGGGCCTGATCTAACATGGCTTCTCTTATGTTCTTATGAACTGCGGGGGAACAGCAGGGTGAAAGTGTCAGGGGGTGTGTGCAAATGGTACACATTTGCACAAAACAAATGTAAAAGCTAGAAGAAACCATGAGGAAAGACGGAACTGAAGGTGGTATGTAATGTAGAATGTGCCTACCCAATCATGCGGGGTTAAAAGAAGGAGGAAGGCTGCTGTTTTAAAAGAAACCGATGCAAAAAAACCAACTTTTAAAGACATTCAGGTGAATGCTGTCCTCCTTTCTCTCTCATTTTCCCTCTCTGTTGTTTGTAATCATGGGGGAGGGGAGGATGTTAATAACACTGCCTGCTTGCGGAAAGGGGGCTTGAATAAACCTGATTTCGGAAAACAGGCTGAGCTACAGAGTTTTGCTTCAGGCCACCCAAGGAACGAGAAGGCAGAGCTGAGATGTGGACAGCAGCTCTGGACATCCAAGTGCAACTCCCTGCTCACTCGGGACGAGATCGTATCAAGGCCCGTTCTGCTTCCAGAACAGCCGGCCCGCCAGCACTCTCTGGCCAGAGGCCTACGAGAGAGACACCAAGACAATGGCCCTGTAGGACAACACTGGATCGGCTCCAGAGCCTATCTCCCGCTAAGTGAGAACTCTGCCTCTGGTGGAGGAAGAGGCAGAAGGAGAATGCAAACACCAGTCACAAGGAGCCTCCTATTAGGATCTGCCCTGAATAACACAAAGCAGCATGCAAGCTGCAGAGTTTGCTAGAAGTCTTCACCAGGCTGAATTTCTCTCTTTCTCTTTTAAAGATGCCGCATCGGATTCAGTTCGTAGGCTCGAGGGTTCATAGAATCATAGAGTTGGAAGGGACCTCCAAGGCCATCTAGTCCAGCCCTCTGCACAATGCAGGAAATTCACAAATTTTTGTTGTTCAGTTGCACAGCCGAGTCCGACTCTTTGTGACCCCATGGACAGAGTCACGCCAGGCCCTTCAGTCTTCCACCATCCTCCGAAGTCTGCTCAAATTTGTGTTTGTTACATCAGTAATGCTGTCCAGCCATCTCATCTTTTGCCGTCGCCTTCTTCTTTTGCCTTCTGTCTTTCCCAGCATCAGGGTCTTCTTCAGTGAGTGCTCCCTTCTCCTTGGGTGGCCAAAGTATTTGAGCTTCAGCTTCAGCATCTGACCTTCCAGGGAACAGTCTGGGTTGATTTCCCTTAGGACCGACTGATTGGATCTTCTTGCAGTCCAACGGACTCTCAAGATTCTTCTCCAGCACCACATCTCAAAAGCATCTATTCTTCTGCACTCGGCCTTCCTTTTCACAAATACCTTCCCCTAGGTTCAAAGGATCAGCATCACTATCAGATGGCCATCTAGCATCTGTTGAAAAACCTCAAGGAAGGAGAGCCCACCACCTCCCAAGGAGGAAGCCTGTTCCACCGAGGAACTGCTCTAACGGTCAAGAAGTTCTTCCTAATGTTGAGTCAGAAACTCTTTTGATTTAATTTCAACCCACTGGTTCTGGTCCTGCCTTCTGGGACCACAGAAAGCAATTCCACACCATCCTCTATAGCACAGCCCTTCAAGTACTTGAAGATGGTGATCAGGTTACCCTCTCAAGATTGCAAAATACCTGGACATTTTGGAGGTGCAGCCTGAAGAGGATGGGGTTTGAGGAGGGGGAGACTACAATGGGGCATAATGTCATACAGTCCATCCTCCAAAGCAACCATTTCCTCCAGGTGAACTGGAGAGCCAGTTTGGTGTAGTGGACTCTGGAGAGCCAGTTTGGTGTAGTGCGGACTCTTATCTGGGAGAACCGGGTTTGATTCCCCACTCCTCCACTTGCAGCTGCTGGAATGGCCTTGGGTCAGCCATAGCTCTGGCAGAGGTTGTCCTTGAAAGGGCAGCTGCTGTGAGAGCCCTCTCCAGCCCCACCCACATCACAGGGTGTCTGTTGTGGGGAAGGAAGGTAAAGGAGATTGTGAGCCATTCTGAGACTCTTCAGAGTGGAGGGCGGGATATAAATCCAATATCTTCTTCTTCTTCTTCTGATGTCTACTGCCTAGAGATCAGCTGTCCTCCCAGATCTCCAACCATCACCTGGAAGTTGGCAACCCTAGCTCTCACCTTCTCTCAGGAAATCAGCCACAGGGCTCGTTTCAGGGACCAATGTCCCTAATTGTGCAGAGGGCAGGATTTCTTAGTTCTAGCTACAGAAAGGAATTGTATGCTCAGCTTGTAGCAAAGGGAGAATTCAATGCCAGGGACAGAACTTTCCTCTCTTCTTCACTGTTCCACTATGGGGTGCAGGGCTTTTTTGGTTTAAAAAACCCCCCACAGGAACTCATTTGCATATTAGGCCACACCCCCTGACATCACCATTGCTTTGCGTGTGGCTTCTTTTTGTAGGGAAAGCCCAGCAGGAACTCATTTGCATATTAGGCCACACCCCCTGATTCCAAGCCAGCTGGAACTGTGTTTCTGTATGTTCCTGCTCAAAAAAAGTCCTGATGGGGTGTACCAACCGTTCTGGGAAGATTCTTCCAGTGCTGATCCATTTACCCTTTTTAATAATGCTGCCTGGTTTTGGAGAACCTTCGTGCAAATCAGAATAATTGAGTTTATTGAGCGGTTGCCTTAGCACAGGTTCCTAGCTAAGTTATTGTGGCCAGTGGAAGTGGCAAATGAAACACAAACTAAACCTAGGAATCGTGTAGCCGCACTGGTTGAATAGAGGACTGGTGCCTCAAGAATTTCATCAAGTTTCTATTCGGTACTACCTGCGTCTGAAAATACAAGACTGAAACAGCATCCAGGAGTGGACGGTTACTTTAAGCTTTGATGCATGGACACTGAATTTGAATCAGGTGTTCTAAATTGTACACCTTGAGAAAGTTTCAGGACATAAAGAGTATGAATGCGTTTAGCATGTTTTTTTTTGAAATGCTTTGCGCACAGTGGCCTTTGTAGTTTGCAATTATCGGCGCACTGTGGTTTCCCGTTGTGTTTACCCACCTGGGGATTGACAACCTCAACGCGGCCAGATGGAAACCGGTTGAGGATCTCACAGCCGGGGGACCCCGTGACCCATTTGCCAAGTTTGCAAGTGACATCACTTCTCACCGAGGTGGCCAGGAATGAAAAAGTCTCCCTCCCCCCCCAAAAAAGCACTGTTCCATCCAAAAAAGAGAGAGTTGTTAGAATGATCATAGTTTTGAAACACATTTCTCATGAAACGCCTCCAAGCAGAGCAAAGGAGAATCTCTCTCTCTCCCTCCCTCTCTCTCCACCCCCCCCCTTCCTCCCCATATTTCATCCTGGTGTTTAAGGACAGATCATGGAATGGAGTAGCGGCTGGTTAGGAACATCATGTTTTTAAAAAGGAAAAAAAACTCTACGCAGGAAGATTTTATTGAGCAATAAAACTAGCTCATGACCTCTTACTAAACCCTTTAAGATTAGCGTTCTCGAGCTGTAGAACATGCTGGGGTGGAGGGGATAAGACACAGAAGAGGTGTGAAATGTCAGAGCTGCAGGAGAAGGAGCAGAGAGAGCCCGATCGCCTCTTCTTCCAGCCGCGAGCCCTGCTAACACGGCTGGCCATGCCCCTAGGCAAACTAGGCAATTACCTAGGATGTTGGTTTTCTGGGGGCGCCAAAATGGGCGCCCACCCCCATGTGACTCAGTGATGTTATAAGTGTTAGGAGGCACCAGACGTTAGCCTGGCCTAGAGTGCCAGACAGCCTAAAATCAGCCTTGCCTGCTAACACACCCACTGTGCCACCTAGGCACCCCATCATCTAGACACCTCACACTTAGAAACCCCATCAACTTGAACTGATAAAACGAAGTGCTTTTTCACCCAAAGGGTGATTAACACGTGGAATTCACTGCCACTGGAGGTGTGGCAGCTACAGGCATAGACAACTTCAAGAGGGGACTGGATAAACATATGGAGCAGAGGTCCGTCAGCGGCTATTAGCCACAGCGTATTGGTGGAACTCTCTGTCTGGGGCAATGATGCTCTGTGTTCTTGGTGCTTGGGAGGGCACAGTGGGAGGACTTCTAGTGTCCTGGTCCTACTGATGGATCTCCTAATGGCACCTGGGTTTTTTGGCCACTGTGTGACACAGAGTGTTGGACTGGATGATCCAACATGGATCCAACATGGCCTGATCCAACATGGCTTCTCTTACGTTCTTCTGTGACACAGAGTGTTGGACTGGATGGGCCACTGGCCTGATCCAACATGGCTTCTCTTATGTTCTTATGTGACGCAGAGTGTTGGACAGGATGGGCCTCTGGCCTGATCCAACATGGCTTCTCTTATGTTCTTCTGTGACACAGAGTGTTGGACTGGATGGGCCATTGGCCTGATCCAACAGGGCTTCTCTTATGTTCTTAGGCATCTAGTCTTTCGCCTTTCCCCTGACATGCTGCTTTTCTGCAAGAAGGGAGTTTTCTCTGTGAGCCCCTCCTGCTGGTGATGCAACCTAGCCTGAGCTGTACTGTCTTGGTATGAACTCATTCTGGGGCTGGCAGACCCTGGCAGTTCTGCATTTTTGGTGGCACAGGTGGGTTGCCAGGTGTGTGTTGGAAAAGATCTGGAGGCTTTGGAGGAGGATCCAGGAGAGAATGGGGTTTGAGGAGGGGAGGGGCCTCAGCAGGGTCCAATGCCCTAGACTCCACCCTTCCAAGCAGCCATTTTCCCCAGGGGAGCTGATCTCTGCAAGCTGGAGTTCAGTTGTCAAAGCGGAAGATCTCCAGGCCCAACTGGAGGCTGGCAACCCTATGGCATGGGGACCATCACCTGATCCAGCTTCCATATGAGACAGTGGCTGCTACGAGGCTGCTTGTCCGTATGCCGCACCCTCCCAGATAGGGTTGCCAACCTCCAGGTGGGGCCTTGAGAGCTGGCGTTACAGCTGATCTCCAGACAATGAAGAGCACTGTTCCCCTGAAGAAAATGGCTGATGTGGAGGGTGGACTAGGGTTGCCAATCTCCAGGTTGACTACTGGGGGGTGGAGCCTATGGAAGGTGGAGTTTGGAGAGGGGAGGGGCTCCAGTGGGGTACAATGTCCTGCAAATCCACTTTCCAAAGTGACCCTTTTCTCCTGTTGAGCTGATCTCTGTTGCCTGGAAATCAGTTGTAATCAGTGTTCCCTCTAAGCTGAGTCAGTGTGAGCCAGCTCACAGTTTTTAACCCTCCGGCTCACACATTTTTTGTCTTAGCTCAAGAAGGATGGCCCCAGAGCACACTCATTGATGCTCACAGCTTTAACGCCAGTAGCTCTCAAAGTAGAATTGTTGCTCACAAGACTCCACAGCTTAGAGGGTAGGGCTTTTTTTGAGCAGGAACGCACAGAAACGCAGTTCCAGCTAACTTGGGGTCAGGGGTATGGCCTAACATGCAAATGAGTTCCTGCTGGGTTTTTCCTACAAAAAAGCCCTGTGTGAAACAATGGAGACATGAGGGGGTATGGTCTAATATGCAAATGAGTTCCTGCTGGGCTTTCCCTACAAAAAAAGCCCTGTGTGAAACAATGGGGACATCAGGGGGTGTGGCCTAATATGCAAATGAGTTCGTGCTGGGCTTTTTCTACAAAGAGGCCCTGTTTGAACCAATGGTGATGTCAGGGGGCGTGGCCTAATACACAACAGAGTTCCTGCTTGCCTTTTTCCTACAAAAAAAGCCCTGTGTTCAACAACGGTGACATCAGGGGTGTGTGGCCTAATATGCAAATGAGTTCCTGCTGGGCTTTTCCTACAAAAAAAAGCCCTGTTAGAGGGAATATTGGTTTCAATGGCATGACATCTCCAGCCTCCACCTGGGGACTGGCGACCTTAAGTGGACTCTGTGGCCTTCTATCCCCTCCCCAAGCCTCACTCTCAAAGTCTCCAGGGATTTTCAATCCCAGGGTTGCTAGTCCTGACCCCCAACCAGGCCACGGTGCACGAGGTATCCACCGAGGGGGGCCAGATCCTACGCCGGCACATCGACCAGTTGCGCCGCCGAACTCTCCCAGAGGTACCCACAGAAACGAGGGAGGGGGAGGGGGCCGAGGAGCACCCAATGACACCCGCGCCGGCACCAAGGCCACACCCACCGGCAGAGGCGGACCAACCCTCGGATCCAGACACACAGC
This sequence comes from Heteronotia binoei, assembly GCF_032191835.1. NCBI lineage: Eukaryota > Metazoa > Chordata > Lepidosauria > Squamata > Gekkonidae > Heteronotia > Heteronotia binoei. Next base: position 68,229,610 of record NC_083236.1, on the reverse strand, counting down.
CCCCCAACGCTCAAACCCCCAGGGAAGCCCCGGATGCGGAAGGAGCCCCGGCACCACAAGCAACCCCAAGGCGTTCAACACGGGAGCGTCGACCTCCCGCCTACCTCCAGGACTATGTCACTAACTAAGGGGGGAGGAGTGTAGTGTATCAGTAACAACATGCGCCACGCGCGGAGGCAACTGGGCTGTCCCAGAAGCCTCCAGCGCAGGGCGCGGAATCACCCGCCAATCAACAGCCGCGGCGGGTAGTTCAACAGGTCAGGATTGGCCTGTCCGACCCAGTAGGCTGTACCGGGAATTGTATATAAGCGGGGCCCAGCCCGCGTGCTCTCCCTCTTGCAACGTGCTCCTAATAAACTATGTTGCCCTACTCTCGTCTCCGCTTCGAGTACGTTACACACGGTGACCCCCAGGCTCTGTCATCCGCTCTGTTGAGTCAGTCTTACAGCCAAACCTCTGAGGGCTTTCTTGCCAAACCCAGGGAAAATTCAGCAGGTCTCCTCGACGTAACGAGAGACAAAGAATATCAGCTCTGGGTTGAGTGAGTCACAAGAGACCAGAACCGCATCTGACACACCAGAATCAAAGGCCCGGCTTGCTTAATTCAGTGGAGAAAGAGGCCTTTAGTCATCCTCGAGAGTCAGATTTGTTCAGAAGCCCAACCGCATTTGATGCTTATTCAGTCAGTCGTTTCAGAAGGTCCAGCCCTATAACATACAAAAATCTCTTCAGAGTCTACTGGCAGTGGCCTATATATATGCCAGTAGACTCTGAAGAGATTTTTGTATTTAGTAGAGGCCCAGGACTGGCCTGTTTTGAATCTTACACTTAAACGGCTTGAGGTAATCTGCTGTCATAGGAATAGCTGGCTCGAAATTAAAATTGAAAGTAATTGAATAGAATTGAATAGAGAGAGCAGAAGAGCAACTGGCCATCCAAAAGGACAGCTTGCTTTCGACAGAAGTATTGTAGAGAGCCTTAAAGGCCAGCAAATTCCAGAAGGCTTGTGCATCTGGTCCCAAAAAAATAAGCTTGGACTGGCTTTAGCTCCTAATAGAAGCACAAGCACTTAAGTGCTATTTTGGTTTATTCCGGGATGAAAGAACTTGAAGACGGTGCAGAAGAATATTTACATTGGGTTGTTATAACCCTGGAAGAAGTGTATGAAAGATTACTCCTGAGGAAGTCCATTGACGAAATGAGCTCACATCCGGGTGCTCATTGGACTTTTTTTTTTTTTTGCCATATTGAAATGTGAAAATGGAGCTCTGTCATAATATGAATCACAAAAAGATATCTGCAAAGGTTTTAAAACGATTTTAATAAATATTGTTAGCCAGCACAGCACAGTAGTTGTATTTTGTATTACGTGTCTTATTCACTGTGATCCCTTTTTGTTGATTATAATCCCCAGGTGGGGGCAGGGGCTCCCCCGGTTTGGTGGCCCTCCCCCCGCTTCAGGGTCATCAGAAAGCGAAAGGAGGGGAGTGAAAGGTCTGCTGGGAAATCCATTATTTCCTATGGAGACATTCCCATAGGAAATAATGGAGAATTGATCTGTGGGTATCTGGGGCTTTGGGGGGTGGCTGTTTTTTGAGATAGAGGCACCAAATTTTCAGTATTGCATCCAGTGCCTCTCCCCAAAATACCCCCCAGGTTTCAAAAAGATTGGACCAGGGGGTCTAATTCTATGAGCCCCAAAAGAAGATGCCCCTATCCTTCATTATTTCCTATGGTAGGAAGGCCTTTAAAAAGGCGTGCGGTCCCTTTAAATGTTGGCTGGGGCTGATGGGAGTTGTAGGCAAAAAACATCTGGAGAGCTACCTTTGGCCACCCCTGGAATAGCGGGTTCGATACCTGCAGAGGCTTGGTCGCAGTGAATCAAAGCTCTTTATTATAATTACAGCACGGCAGCAGTTAAACTAGGACTGCTGAACGGGGCCAAGGGGGCTAACTACGGTATATGCACACCCAAAATCCCCGCGCTAGAACGTCATTGGGTCATTTGAACCAGCAGGGGGCTAGCAGTTGGTCCAGGGAAGCAGTGCTTTGGCCCCTGCTTCCCATTGTACCTGTGTTCTCACCCTCAGTCCCAAAGGCTCCAATGAGCCCGGCATGGAACTAACAATCCACATTTTAATGCAGAGTCCCATCCACAACAGTGACCTTGGGTCAGTCACAGTCCTCTCCGAGCTCTCTCAGCCCCGCCGGCCTCACAGAGGTGTCTGTTGTGGGGAGAGGAAGGGAAGGAGATTGTAAGCTGCTCTGAGACTCCAATTCCCGTTCAGCCCTGTCCTCAAACTGGCACTCTACACTTGAATCATGGAAGAAGAAGCAGAAGGAGAAGGAGGAGGCGGGGGAGGGGGAGGGGAAGGAGATGATCTCCAAATTTATCCTTTCTCCAAAGAGTTCTGTTCCATTGCAACAGAGAGAGGAACTCTGCTGATTACTCTGGTTTTTGCCTCTTTCGAAACAAAATGCACATGCAAGGCCTCCATCTTGCAGATAATCATACCGAATGAAACAGGACATTCAGACATAGCTAACTGGAACTTCCTCATACAGAGGCATCATACCTGACAGTAAGGCCAAAGAGGGAGCCCTGTGGTGCGGAGTGGCAAGCTATGGTACTGCAGTCCAAGCTCTGTTCACAATCTGAGTTTGATCTCAGCAGAAGCTGGGTTCAGGTAGCCAGCTCCAGGTTGACTCAGCCTTCCATCCTTCTAAGGTCAATCAAATGAGTACCCAGCTTGCTGCGTGTAAAGGGTAGATGTAGGGCTGCCGGTCCAGGCGGGGGTTCCCAACCTGCCAGCCCACATGATAATGATGTGACGTCATCGCGCCGGTGCACAGCAGCCATTCTAGGCGTTTCCAGGAAAACTCTATGGTTTTCCAAGGCGCTGTAGCCATTTGGGAGGGCAAACTCTATGGTACAATAGGTACCATAAAGTTTTCCCCTCCCAAAAGGCTAGAGCGGCCGGGAAAACCATAGCGTTTCCCTGGAGATGGCTAGAGCGGCCGCATGCAACATCACTGACGCGATGATGTCACTTCTGGGTGACGTCATTGCATTGCATGCGCTCATTGTGCACGCACAAATGTCCCCCGCTCCAGCACTGAGGAGACTTGGCAACCCTAGGTAGATGACTGGGGAAGGCAAGGACAAACCACCCCGCAAAAAGTCTGCCAGAAAAACATCACGATGTGATGCCAACCCATGGGTTGGCAACGACTCGGTGCTTGCACAGGGGACTACCTTTACAGCCAATGAATGGGAAGGCGGGGGGGGGGGGGGAGAGAATGCTGCCTTCAGAGACAGCTCAAAGGCAGCCGCTACTGGATAGAGACTCTGGCTTAGAAAGACCTTTGCGCTGGTCCATCAGAGCAGTTTCAAGGCTGTTACTGGAAGCCCTAAATTCTGGCTGAGTCACTGGGACTTCTTCCCATAAAGCCAGCTTACGATCAGAGTGTACAAGGTAGGTGACACCATCTTCCGTCTTATTTAACTGCGTTTGATGCAACGAAACAACCACAACTGGAAAAAAAAAACTGTCAGCAGTTTTATAGTGGGGAGCAAGCAACTAGTTGTTTTTCTTCTAAACAGTTTCTGGAAAACTGAAAGGGGGGGGGAGTGACCTTTTGAAACCCACTGTCCAAGATTAAAGCAAACTCGATTTGAGTAGCATTTGCAGCCTCTCACCACAGGGACGTTTGCATTTTCACAATAAGGTGAGAGAAAACAAAGGTCTTTTGCTTCTTCAGGAAAGGAAATATCCCCTGTGCAAGCACCAGTCGTTTCCAACTCTGGGGTGATGTTTTTATGGGATGGTTTGCCATTGCCTTCCCCAGTCATCTACGCTTCCCTCCCCCCCCCCGCCCCAGCAAGCTGGATACTCATTTGACCGACCTCGGAAGGATGGAAGGCTGAGTCAACCTGGAGCCGGCTACCTGAAAACCCAGCTTCCGCCGGGGATCAAACTCAGGTCGTGAGCAGAGCTTAGGACTGCAGTACCACAGCTTTAACACTCTGCACCACAGGGCTTTGCTTCTTCAACAGCTTTCCAAAAAAAGAGGCGAGGGAGGGAGGGAACCCAGTGCAATTACAGGGAGGGGGGGGGAAATCTCAGCTCATGAAACAGAGTGAAAAATAATTAAAACAAAACACCAACGGTCCCAGCCAACTGCCGAAAGGCTTCCTTCTCCCACTCATGCTCCCCTCCCTGCAAACCAAATGTGTAGATTAGGTTGGCTGACATAAGGAGAGCACTGACCCTTGACCGAGCTCTGTAATCCCATGATTGGAGAGGATAGGGTGGGACCTGAGAGATCGAGAGGAAGGAAGTGGAGGTGTAGTAGGCTTCACAGATCCTTCGTGTGCCTTGGCAGCAGCAATCCTTCCCACGCAATTCTCCACCCATTCTCTCCTGTTGCGCTGACCATGCGCAAAGCCTCACTGGCGCGTGGGGGACTGTAGCAAGCACTCTTAAGAGGTCCTTGAGCATCAGTGGTGGCCCATTAGCCTTTAGGGTTGCCAATCCCCAGGTGGGGGCAGGGGATCTCCCAGTTTGTGTAGAGGGATTGGTGTACAAAGAATTATGAAGACATGTATAAATTAGATGTTTCAAGCATTTATTAGCAGCATATGATTACACAGTGTTTGTTGTGTGTTTTACTAATCCCCAGGTGGGGGCAGGGGGTCCCCCAGTTTGGAGGCCCTCCCTCTGCTTCCAAAAGCAAGGGGGAGGGAAATGTCTGCTGGGCACTCCATTATTCCCTATGGAGACCGATTCCCACAGGGGAGAATGGAAAATTGATTCACAGGTATCTGGGGCTCTGGGAGGGGCTGTTTTTTGAGGTAGAGGGACCAAATTTCCCACATAGCATCCAGTGCCTCTCCCCAAAAGACCCCCCAAGTTTGAAAAAGATTGCACCTGGGGGTCCAATTCTATGAGCGCCAAAAGAAGGTGCCCTTATCCTTCATTATTTCCAATGGAGGGAAGGCATTTAAAAGGTGTGCAGTCCCTTTCAATTTGATGCCCAGAACACCCTTCGGAGTCCAATTATGCTTGTCACAACTTCGCTTCTGGCACCACTCCCAAAGTCTCCTGACTCCATCTCCAAAGTCCCCAGATATTTATTGAATTGGACTTGGCTCCACCCCCAAAGTCTCCTGACTCCATCTCCAAAGTCCCCAGATATTTATTGAATTGGACTTGGCAACCCTAGCTAAGAGGAAAAACCTCCGTTTCAAAATATTCTAAGGACAAAACAGCTGGAATGTTACCTGCATGTATGGTTTTCCCAGAGGCAAATTATCAACTGCCAGACTGCAGTGCTGAAATGGACGGGTCCCGATCGTTTCCAGCAGTCTCAGATATTTCACTGATAGATTTCAAAGGGGGGGGGGGGGTGGAGGCGCTCCGTTTGCAGTTCGGTGGATTTTTAGCACAGAACACTTCCTGACCAAAGTCGCTTCCGCGGAGATGAATGTTATGCGCTAAACAGCTCTACCTTTCGCCATCAATCTCTCTTCTGTTCTAAACTCCCTTCAAGAGGGATGCTGATTGCCCCACATTTAGCACCTCTGGCCCCAGCGCTTTATCGCTTACATCTTTTTGGAAAGGAGGAAAGGTATCAATAGTTTTACAGCACAGACCCCTTTGTTTAGCCCTTGCAAAAAAAAATAATAATAATAAAATACAAAACTTCTCCCACAGTCAAATGCAAAAGGCCCAATATTCTCTGCTCTTATCTGACTGGAAACCTGATTTAATCACTGCCAACCTGCAACGGTTTCATCTGGGGGATGCAGAACGCAAGGAGACGCGCGGCTGCCTCCTACGAACCTTAAAGAGGAAAGGAAGCCCCTTTTTTATAAAACAAAAATTCTTCAAAGGCCAGTAAAGTAACCGCAAAATTAAACCACACACACCCAGAGAGACACCGAGCACATGCCATCTGCAAAGAATGCACCGTCAAGCCAGAGTTTAGAAGATCTGGAGGCTGAATTTACAGCTACAAAGAAGATGCGGAGGCTGAATTTATAGCTACATGGAAACTGAGACAATTGCTGGGGGAAATAGATTTTGATTCTGTGCAGGAATTTCCCTTTCATTCGCTTGTCCTTTGCCACAGCTGCATTCTGTCCCAGCATATCGAGGCCTCTGCTTGCTCTCTATCATCTTAGGAATTCTTTGGCCCAAACCTTGAAGGGAAGGGCCTAGCTTTGCAACCAATTGCTTCTTCCTCCTTAGCAGGTGGCTGGGTTCTTCAGCAGTCCCCAACCCTTTTGGCACCAGGGACTGGTTTTGTGGAAGACAATTTTTCCACAGACCGGGGAATGGTTTCAAGATGATACAATTGTGCACTTTATTTCTAAAGTATTTGGTGTGGTGGTTAAGTCTGCAGACTCTTATCTGGGAGAACCAGGTTTGATTCCCCACTCCTCCACTTGCAGCTGCTGGAATGGCCTTAGGTCAGCTATAGGTCTCGCAAAGTTGTCCTTGAAAGGGCAGCTTCTGGGAGAACTCTCTCAGCCCCACCCACCTCAAAGGGTGTCTGTTGTGGGGGAGGAAGGTCAAGGAGATTGTGAGCCACTCTGAGAATCTGAAATTCAGAGTGGAGGGCAGGATATAAATCCAATGTATTATTATTATTATTACTACTACTACTACATCATTGTAATATATAATGAAATAATCATACAACTCATGGCCCAATTGCTAACAGGCCACAGACTGGTACTGGTCCACTGCCCAGAGGTTGGGGACCCCTTCAGAGGAACATAAGAGAGGCCATGTTGGATCAGTCCAATGACCCATCCAGTCCAACACTCTGTGTCACCCAGTGGCCAAAAAAAAACCCAGGTGCCATCAGGAGGTCCACCAGTGGGGCCAGGACACTAGAAGCCCTTCCACTGTGTCCCCTCACCCAAACACCAAGAAGACAGAGCATCACTGCCCCAGACAGAGAGTTCCAACAATACACTGTGGCTAATAGCTACTGATGGACCTCTGCTCCATATACTTATCCAATCCCCTCTTGAAGCTGGCTATGCTTGTAGCCGCCGCCATCTCCTGTGGCAGTGAATTCCATGTGTTAATCACCCTTTGGGTGAAGAAGTGCTTCCTTTTATCAGTTCTAACCCAACTGCTCAGCAATTCCATGGAGTGCCCACGAGTTCTCATATTGTGAGAAAGGGAGAAAAGGACTTCTTTCTCTACGTTCTCCATCCCATACATAATCTTGTAAACCTCTATCATGTCACCCCCTCAGTCGACGTTTCTCCAAGCTCAAGAGCCCAAGTTAAAGAATATGCACAGTTTATGCATGCATGGAGGATTATTGATTCTAGCCTCTAATGGCAATTCTGATTAGGGTAGCTACCTACAGGGGAGGGACGGTGGCTCAGTGATAGAGCATTTGCTTGGTAAGCAGAAGGACCCAGGTTCAATCCCCGGCATCTCAACTAAAAAGGGTCCAGGCAAATAGGTGTGGAAAACCTCAGCTTGAGACCCTGGAGAGCCGCTGCCAGTCTGAGTAGACAATACTGACTTTGATGGACCAAGGAGGGTCTGATTCAGTATAAGGCAGCTTCATATGTTCATATGTACAGGCTGGGTTTTTCACCAGTCACAGAAAAGGTAAAAGCTGCCTCTACTCACTTGGAGGCCACAATTCGCATTCAGAACAGAAGTCTACCAGAGAATCCTCTGCTCTTGGAAACAAGGGTGGAAAGTCTACCAGAGAATCCTCTGCTCTTGGAAACAAGGGTGGAAAGGGTGCAAAGAGTGAGAAGAAACAAAGAACACTGAGAAATGTGTAGACCCAAAGGTTCATCTGTTCAAACTTTAAATTATTCCCGACATCTGCGAGGCTGCTATTTCTTCAGCAATGCTTGGGAATTCGTCTCACAAACATTAATTGGAATAAGCCAGCAGTACGGAATCGTGACTCATTGACGCTTTCCAAGATGGATCTCGTTTTATTGCTCAGAACTGGATATTTATTTGAAAAAAACAGCTCCTCAAGATAAGGCAACTGCTGGAGGGAAATGGAAAGTCGCCCCCTCACTTTAAAAACACTGCCGCTAACGTTTCCATCGGGAAAGGAGGTAGACTGTGGAGGCTGAAAACCAGGGCTGCTCACTGACCACGGAGGGTCTTGAGAACCCTCTTCCTCCGCCAGGAAATGAGGCTCACGGCTCAAAGCAATCCCTCATCTAGTTTATCCAACGGGGCCGCCCAAGCTGAAGAGTTGGATTGTCTAGGATGCCAAATACTCTGGAGAGCAGGGCTCCAACCGAACATGGGCTGATGATGAAGTTGCACCTAATTATTTCGAGCCTTCCAACAGGAAAACAAACACACATGCCTGGTCCCAGCTCAGAACAAGCAGTACTGAAATTGCTGGCTGTCAAATACATCTTGAACACCCTTGAAGCTGCCTTCTACTAAGTCAGACCATTGGTCCTTCAAGGTCAGTACTGCCTACCCAGACTGTCTGACAGCATCTCCCAGATTTTTGGCTAAAGTCTTACACATGATCTACCGCTGGTCCTTTCAACGGGAGATGCCAAGGATTGAACCTGGGACCTTCTGCATGCCAAGCAGATGCTCTACCTCTGAGCCACAACTCCTCCTTTCAAAGGGTTCGAGCCAGCATACATGGCTCTCCTTTTCCTTGTCTTATGCACACAGCAGCCCTGTGAGGCCAAGAGAGAACAACTGGCCCAAAGTCTAAGAACATAAGAGGAGCCATGTTGGATCAGGCCAATGGCCGGTCCAGTTCAACACTGCATCACACAGTGGCCAAAACCCAGGTGCTGTCAGGACATCCACCAGCAGGGCCAGAACAATAGAAGCCCTCCCTCCCACTGTTGCTCCCAAGGTACCAAGGAATACAGAGCATCACTGCCTTAGACATAAGAGAAGCCATGTTGGATCAGGCCAATGGCCCATCCATTCCAACACTCTGTGTCACACAGTGGCCAAAATCCAGGTGCCATCAAGAGGCCCACTATCAGGGCCAGAACAATAGAAGCCCTCCCACTGTTGTCCCCACCAAGCACCAAGAACACAGAGCATCACTGCCTTAGACATAAGAGAAGCCATGTTGGATCAGGCCAATGGGCCATCCAGTCCAACATTTTGTACCACACAGTGACCCAAAAAACCCAGGTGCCATCAGGAGGTCCATCAGTGAGGCCAGGACACTAGAAGCTCTCCCACTGTTGCCCTCCCCCCAAGCACCAAGAATACAGAGCATCACTGCCTCAGACATAAGAACATAAGAGAAGCCATGTTGGTTCAGGCCAATGGCCCCTCCAGTCCAACACTCTGTGTCACACAGTGGCCAAAAAACCCAGGTGCCATCAGGAGGTCCATCAGTGAGGCCAGAACACTAGAATCTCTCCCACTGTTGCCCCCCCCCCATAAATACCAAGAATACAGAGCATCACTGCCCCAGCCAGTGACGCGACGTGTTGTGAAATTTGGGAAATAAATGGGAAGGAATAATGGGAATGGCTGAGCTGTTGGTTTTAGAACTGTTTTGCACAATGGAAGGAGGATGCCTGCATTTAGGAATGATGTCCCCACAAGGCTTGTTACTTTGGAAAGGCAATAGGTGTCCTCTATCGTTAAGGAACTACACACCATACACCCCAAATATGACAGACCCCTACCACTTTCCAACTCCTAGGCAGATTTTTCCTGCCCAAACTTAAATCCCTTTTGTCTCTGAGCCACCCCTCAGTAGTATCTATTTCTTCTTTGTGGTGAGTCTAGGCCATTCTTGAATTACCTCGCTCCAGTCTGGTTTTATTTCTCTACCTCCCAGTATGTGTCCCAGGTTCTTCACCTCATTCACAGCAAACTGACATTTGGAAATGTTCACAATGCTTCCAGCCTTTTTTATCCTCTGGAACACTATAGCCAGATGTTGGAGGTGTTCTTTCCAGGTTTGGTTGAAAATGGCAATGTTCTCTACGTAGGCCAGGACAAACTCTTTCAACCCTGACAACATTCTATCTATCAGCCTCTGGAAAGTGGCTGGGGTGTTCCAAAGACCAAAGGGTAGGGCAGTGAACTCAAAGCATCCCCCCCCTAGTCACAAATGCTGTTTTTGGTTAGTCTTTCGGGTCCATAACCACTTGGCAGTGCCCTTTAGCTACAAGAATACAGAGCATCACTGCCCCAGACAGTGTTCCCTCTATACTTTGTGGCTGAGAACCACTGATGGACCTCTGCTCCATGTGTTCATCCAGTGCAATCTCAGAGAACTTCAGAGAGCAGGGATTCAAAACCCGGTTTCCCAAATCCTTGTCCAACATTATGTCTACAAGACCCCACTGCATTCTGGGACAGATCACAGACAAAACCAGAGCACTGTGGCAGAACACAGACAAAACTAGCTCTGAGCTTAGCGTGAACACCTCCATATATGTCACTACTGCAGGCAGGCCTCAGATTCAGTGGGAGCTCACAGGAGCTCAGTTCCTGAACCTTTCTGAGAGTTCCACCTCCTCCTGAGAGTTCCACCTCCTCCTTCTGAGAGAGGCAATTTGGTGTAGTGGTAAAGTGTACGGACTCTTATCTGGGAGAACCGGGTTTGATTCCCCATTCCTCCGCTTGCAGCTGCTGGAATGGCCTTGGGTCAGCCATAGCTCTGGCAGAGCTGTCCTTGAAAGGGCAGCTGCTGTGGGAACTCTCTCTGCCCCACCTACATCACAGAGTGTTTGTTGTGGAAGTGAATTCCATGTGTTAATCACCCTTTGGGCGAAGAAGGACTTCCTTTTATCAGTTCTAACCCGACTGCTCAGCAATTTCATTGAATTTCCACAAGTTCTTGTATTGTGAGAAAGGGAGAAAAATACTTCTTTCTCTGCCTTCTCTACGCCATGCATAATCTTGTAAACCTCTATCACGTCACCCCTCAGTTGACGTTTCTCCAAGCTAAAGAGCCCCAAGCATTTTAACCTTTCTTCATAAGGAAAGTGTTCCAACCCTTTAATCATTCTAGTTGCCCTTTTCTGCACTTTTCCCCAATGCTAATAATATCTTTTTTCATTTGTCTTTGCCTGCCTTTCCCCATGAAGCAGAGTTAGTAGGGAAACACCAAGAGAAGTTGCCCAGAGAGCACTGAGATCTAGTTCACAAAATCTTTTGAAAATCCCAGGGCCAAAGGAGGCTAAGTTAAAAACAACTAGGAAGCAGGCCTTCTCGATAATGGCACCCCAATGGTGGAAGCAGCTGCCAGAGGAGGTGCGGGCCTTGTGGGATTTTAACCAGTTCCGTAGAGCTTGTAAAACTGCCCTCTTTCAACTAGCCTTTTAAGCTGAACTTAGCAGTAACATCAAGCCATCTTTATATATACTGAGTGTTGTGTCCTAGGTTCAAATGGAGAACTGTTACTTTTGGAGGGAACTGTTACTTTTGGAGGGAAGCTGAACAAGCCAAGCTTGTACTCCACACCAGGGTTCCAGAGAAGGCCTAAGCGTGCCCAATCAGGGAAAGGATTGAAACATAAGTAGCCAATCAACATCTAGGCTCATACTGTACCCTGATAGGCCCTTAGGCCTCTGTAAATAGCCAATCCATGTACATAGTTAAGGTCCAATCAGAAGGGGGCAAGAATTGTATAAAGGAGTGGGAGGTTTGAATAGAGCTCAGTCTATGTTGGTGTTCCTGAAGTAAAGCTTGCTGAAATCACTATCCGACTCTGGTCTCTTACTGCGTCGACCCCAGTACTTTACACTGAGTTTGTAGCACAGTTAAGTTTTACTGGATTTTAGACTATTTATGTAATTTAATTAATGTATGAACAGTTTTGTATTGTTATTGTTTGATTTTATTGTTGTTGTATCATGGTATGTACCATGTCCTGTAAACCGCCCTGAGCCTGCCTCGGCGGGGAGGGCGGGGTATAAATAAAAATGTATTATTATTATTATTATTATTATTATTATTATTATTATTATTATTATTATTATTATTATTATTTTGTATTTGTTTCCTAATGGTGATTCAATCCAGTACAGTCCAATTATTGTTCCTTTGACCGTTGTCATGAACAGGAATCTCAGTGGATTTCCACAAAAAATCTCACACACAATTCCAACAGTCCGGCCTCCACTTGAGCATCAGTCAAGTTTACTTTCCTCATTTCTCAATAAAGGTCCTAGAGGTTTTGACCTTTGCACTTGTTTTGCTGACCTTCGAACCGCACCAGAGGCGTTGCAGTTTTAAGGAGGCATTCAGCAGGCTTGTTTGTCTCAAGAGAATGAAAATGACTTGGTTCGATAGAGTTAAAGTGTTACAGGAATATAGATGGTTTGGCACAGCGATTCTTTTTAAATGCCTCAGGAATGCAAATGTCACAGGAATTCGTGTAACTGGATTCTTCAAAAGCAAAGCAAATTTTGGAGCAGCTGCTAGAATTTTTTTTTTTTTAACCAGGATTTGGAAGTGACAGAAACAGAAATATTTGTGGCAAATTCTGTTTTTTTCCTTCCCCGAAATTCTGAAGCAAGTTTGCAAAGCACAGATCAAAGGTCTGGAATGGAGGATCCAGATATGGTATAGGATTGGGTTCTGATTTTGGGGCCTGGTTGGAGAAAATGGAAAATGTAATTGGCTCTGACTAGGTTCCCTCCCCACCCGCTCTCTTCATTCACACACCAAACATTGTCACAGTCACAAGTAATTCAATTATGCTCAGTTTATCCACGCTTCTTCCATTCATACTCTCTTCCTGAAAGCTAGCTTCGGTCCTGAACAAAACGCACCCATCTGGACTAGCAGCTAGCCTTGAATGCCATCTTTTAATGGTGCTCAGTTGTAAAGAGCATTTATGCATTTAGACAGCACAGTTTCTTTATGTACTTCCTCACCAAGAACACTGTAAGCGCTTAAGAAACTTCTTTATCATGTGAATTCATCGGATGTGCACACAAACCTGGTCAGCCAGCTGGTAATCTTCTAAAAGTTCTCAGTTTCTCAATCGCACTCAACAATTATCAGCATTGGCAATCTCTGTGTTAAGAATAAATGTCATGAATTCAGGCACTTTACAAGAAAAGTGAAACCACTGGGGTTTTAACACGAACCTGTTCTTGACTGGGGGAAAGTAACTGAACAGAGTTTGGAATCTGCTGTCCAGCAAAGTCCAGCTTAGGAGTTTCACTTATTCACCTCACATTATGCAGAGTTCACTTATCGGAGTAACTACATGTGCTTCGACTGCTATGAAGACTTCCTCATTAGTCACTTTACTACTGCCTTGTGCTCTAAAGCATGTGTGCACACACGAACCAGCACAGATATGAACAGCACTTATGCCTTTTCTGCACCAAAAGAAAGCCACGTGGCACAATCAAGATACCCACTCACCCCCCGCCCCCCGGTCTTGAAAATAAAGGGCATTTGCACAAATCTGTGTGATTTAATCTATTTCTGTAATCTGGACTGTGGGTCTAGAAGGGTGAGTTTGGCCCAGGCACTTGCCTACCTCACCGAGTTGTCATGACAACAAAAGGGGAGAAGCCATGAGGGGTACACATTGGAGCATGCTCAGAGATGCTAAATGCTGGGCTAAAGGGAGAATTATCATTGAGAGAAACTGCACTTATTGAGAGTTGACTCAAAAATATAAAATACGTCTTTTTATGAGAAGTCAGCCTCAATTTGGAACATTATAAACCAGCCTTCCCCCCTTTATAGATGTTTAGTCTGTGTGCTCTTTGATTATGACTATAGGCCACTGAAGAAAGCACATTAAGCCGAAACGCCTTTAGCTTGTTGATTTTATGTATAGAATGGTTTTGGTCTGTAGTGAAGTTTTGACAAATGGCCATTCCTACATAAGAACATAAGAGAAGCCATGTTGGATCAGGCCAATGGCCCATCCAGTCCAACACTCTGTCTCACACAGTGGCCAAAAAAATTATATATATATACACACACAGTGGCTAATAGCCACTGATGGACCTCTGCTCCATATTTTTATCTAACCCCCTCTTGAACCTGGCTATGCTTGCAGCTGCCACCACCTCCTGTGGCAGTGAATTCCACATGTCAATCACCCTTTGCGTGAAGAAGGACTTCCTTGTATCTGTTTTAACCCAACTGCTCAGCAATTTCATCGAATGCCCACGAGTTCTTGTATTGTGAGAAAGGGAGAAAAGGACTTCTTTCTCTTCCCTCTGCATCCCATGCATAATCTTGTAAACCTCTATCATGTCACCCCGCAGTCGACGTTTCTCCAAGCTAAAGAGCCCCAAGCATTTTAACCTTTCTTCATAGGGAAAGTGTTCCAACCCTTTATTCATTCTAGTTGCCCTTTTCTGGACTTTTTCCAATGCTATAATATCCTTTTTGAGGTGCGGTGACCAGAATTGCACACAGTACTCCAAATGAGACCGCATTCCTATTTAACAATTGTCTTTTATTTCCCGTGTATTGTACATTTTGAATTGTCACAGAGTGGAATAAATAACTGTAGCATGTTCAAATCGTTCAGCTCATCTTTTGAGTACCCACTTGTTTCAGTGGCTGGGTTTTTCTTTGGTTTGTTTGGTGAGTCAGTCATAAATCTTGTCAGAGCTGTTCTTTCAAGAGCAGTTTCTGTCAGAGCTTTCTCAGCCCCACCGACCTCCCAAGGTGTCTGTTGTGGGGAAGGGAAGGGAAAGGAGATTGTAAGCCACTCTGAGACCGATTCCTCACTAGCCTTACCTTGCTCTCACTCTCTTCTTCTCCGCGAGACTTCTGTTGGATTTCACACTATCAGCCCTGGGGCTGCAACTCACTCCACCTCTTTCGTGCAGCAAACAAGATCCTCTAAAAACCAATTTCTGTTTGCCGCACGAAAAAGGTGAAGGTAGTTGCTGCCCCGGGGCAGATAGTGTGAAATCCGACAGAAGCCCTGCAGAGAAGAGGAGCGTGAGAGCGGCATAAAGCTAGTGGGAAATCGGTCTGAGACTCCCAGTGAAGAGTGGGGTATAAATTCAAACTCCTACTCAAATGAACATATGAAGCTGCCTTATACTGAATCAGACCTTTGGTCCCTCAAAGTCAGTATTGTCTACTCAGACTGGCAGCAGCTCTCCAGGGTCTCCAGCGGAAGTTTTTCACGCCTACTCGCCTGGATCCTTTTTAGTTGGAGATGCCGGGGATTGAACCTGGGACCTCCTGCTTACCAAGCAGAGGCTCTACCACTGAGGCATCATCCCTCCCCTAATATGAACATATGAAGCTGCCTTATACTGAATCAGACCCCCTCGGTCCATCAAAGTCAGTATTGTCTACTCAGACTGGCAGTGGCTCTACAGAGTCTCAAGCTGAGGATTTTCACACCTATTTGCCTGGACCCTTTTTGGAGATGCCAGGGATTGAACCTGGGACCTTCTGCTTCCCAAGCAGACGCTCTACCACTGAGCCACAGCCCCATTCATGGCTCTCCAGGGTCTCAAGCTGAGGTTTTCCACGCCTACTTGCCTGGACTCTTTTTAGTTGGAAATGCCGGGGATTGAACCTGGGACCTTCTGCTTCCCAAGCAGATGCTCTACCACTGAGCCATCGTCCCTCCCTCCTACTCCTCCCTCTATTTCTTCTTATATCCCAAAAGCACCAACCTCAAAGGGCCTCTCTTTCATTTCCATACAGCAGGCACATCACTCCTGGGCACATCTGGAGGTGCATTGACCAAGAACAGAACTGCAGCTGGGTCAGGAAATGAAGAAAGAAAACGAAGAATGCTCCTAGTGTGCTGGGATTCTTTGATAAAATGCAAATGCTAAACAGAAGTCTCTTGTCTGCCTCCATTCAGAGACAAAACATCGCTGGCCTTATCAAAGGAGGACAGTTGCAAACAAACCCAATGGAGATTGGATCCTTTCCTGACCAACAATGCGGTGTGTGGTGGTGGGGGGGGGAGGAAAACAGAACCAGAGACAGCTCAGCAGACCGTCAGCTCTTTTTCAACCTCTGGGCCAATTAAATCCGGCTGTGTGGGCATGCATGCATGCCTGGTTGTGTGCTTGCGCTGAGGTTTGCATTGAAATCCAAGCAAATAGCAACAAACCTCGGAGAACAGGAGAAATCTCACCAACAGCGGCGGCAGCCTGACGGAGATGCCAACTGGCAGACGATGAGGTGCGGGAAACGCACCACTGTTTGGAAAGCCTGTTTTTTCTGCCCTTCCATGATTGTCTGGTCCAGTGGACAGAGGATTTTTTTCCACAGAGGAGGGTGAAAGCAAAGCAAACACAGTCACCGTTTGAAAGCCGGCAGGGTTTTAAACCGCAGAGTCAAGGGGAAAATAAAAATAGCACCCAAGAAAGCTCTGTTTTGACTAGCCAGACATTGTGGGAAAAGCAGTGTTACAAGGCTTAAGAACATAAGAACATAAGAGAAGCCATGTTGGATCAGGCCAATGGCCCATCCAGTCCAACACTCTGTGTCATAAGAACATAAGAGAAGCCATGTTGGATCAGGCCAATGGCCCATCCAGTCCAACACTCTGTGTCATAAGAACATAAGAGAAGCCCTGTTGGATCAGGCCAATGGCCCATCCAGTCCAACACTCTGTGTCACACAGTGGCCAAATATATATATTTATACACACACACACACACACACACACACACACTGTGGCTAATAGCCACTGATGGAACTCCGCTCCATATTTTCATCCAATCCCCTCTTGAAGCTGGATATGCTTGTAGCAGCCGCCGCCTCCTGTGGCAGTGAATTCCACATGTTAATCACCCTTTGGGTGAAGAAGGACTTCCTTCTATCTGTTTTAACCTGACTGCTCAGCAATTTCATTGAATGCCCACGAGTTCTTGTATTGTGAGAAAGGGAGAAAAGGACTTCTTTCTCTACTTTCTCTATCCCATGCATAATCTTGTCAACCTCTATCATGTCACCCCACAGTTGACGTTTCTCCAAGCTAAAGAGCCCCAAGCGTTTTAACCTTTCTTCATAGGAAAAGTGTTCCAAACCTTTAATCATTCCAGTTGCCCTTTTCTGCACTTTTTCAAATGCTATAATATCCTTTCTGAGGTGCGGTGACCAGAATTGTACACAGTATTCTAAATGAGACCGCACCATCGATTTATACAGGGGCATTATGATACTGGCTTGACTTAAATGCCTAGAAGAATGGGCCACAAAGTAACGGAAGCTGTTACTCTTCTGAAATTAGAATAACAGAATCAGTGTTGGAAGAAGAAGGAGGAGGAGGAAAAGGAGGGGGAGATTGGATTTATACTCTGCCCTTCACTACCCGAAGGAGTCTCAGAATGGCTTATAATCTCCTTTCCCTTCCCCTCCCCACAACAGACACCCTGTGAAGTAGTTGGAGCTGACGAGAACTCACAGTTTATCACAACACGAGAGACCCAGTCTGGTTAGTGGTTAAGTGCATGAACTCTAATTTGGGAGAACCGGGTATGATTCCTCATGCCTCCACGGGCCCTTTTTTTTTGTAGCAGGAACTCCTTTGCATATTAGGCCACACCCCTGATGTAGCCAATCCTCCAAGAGCTTACAGCGCTCTTCGTACCGGGCCTACTGTAAGCTCCAGGAGGGTTGGCTGCATCAGGAGGGTGTGGCCTAACAGGCAAAAGAGTTCTTGCTGCAAAAAAAAGCCCTTCTCCTCCACATGCAGCTGGGTGGCTTTGGTCAGACACAGTTCTCTCAGAGCTGTTCTCTCAAGAGCAATTCTCTCAGAGCTCTCTCAGCCCCGCCTACCTCATGGGGTGTCTGTTGTGGGGAGAGAGTTGTAGAATTGAAGGCGATTGTAAGCTGCTCTGAGACTCCAAGTGAAGGGCAGGGCAAAAAACCATTCTTCTTCTTCTTTATCCTCTTCTTCTTCTTCTTCTTCTTCTTCCCACAGAGTCTGGAGGCTGAGGCAGAGGACAGTGCCCATGCCTTCACTTCCAGCAAACCTGGGACTGAAAACAGCCTGGGACCAAGGTGGCCTGTGGACTTTGGCCCAGGTGTGAGATGAGTGGCCCCCATCCACAACTCACCCACTGCCACGGGGCTCCCCCAGCTCAGTTTGATGCTGGCCACCCGTGCTCCTCCAAAACATGAGGAACGTTTCCAGTAAGTTAAGAGGTCAGCCTAAAGAAAGTTGAGGAAAAAAAGAACTGAAATGAACTACCAGACAAGAGACGAGTCAGAGGCGGCGCACGAACAACAGACTACACGGCAGCTGCATGCAACCTTCCGCCACTGGAACAAACTTCCATTGCATCACACGGGGTCAGCCTGAAACGCTCCTCTCGGATTGAAGAGGCTTCCCCTCTCAGACCCTGAGCCATTCCCACACGCTCCGAGCGCCTTTGGCCAACATTCCACTTTCTTCCTTCCCAGCTCATAGAATTCACATACGTGGAAAATGGAAAGAAAGCTGATCCCCATCCTCTGGATGGGAGTCTCAGGGCAGCCGTTCTTATCTGCATTTTAGATCATTGGAGAAGTCATCCAAGGGCTGTTTTCCCAACTTCTCACGCTGTCCCCTTCTCCTACGCAGCCACCACCCAAACAAAAAAAAAAAAAAGAGAGACCCTTTAAGCTTTAGGCAAAAGGCAGCTCTGATCTAAACCATTTCTTGTTTTGCTGAACCCCCTGAAAAGTCCTAGTGCCCTCGGCCTGCAGACTTCTCTTTCAAAAGAGCCATCAAAATATACTGCTATGTTCAAACAGGACAGTATGTAAATTTGTGGGACTGATTGCAGGAAGAAGAAGAAGAAGAAGAAGAAGAAGAAGAAGAAGAAGAAGAAGAAGAAGAAGAAGAAGAAGAAGAAGAAGAAGAAGAAGAAGAAGAAGAAGAAGAAGAAGAAGAAGAAGAAGAAGAAGAAGAAGAAGAAGAAGATGATGATGATGATGATGATGATGATGATGATGATGATGATGATGATGATGATATTGGATTTATATCCCGCCCTCCACTCCGAAGAGTCTCAGAGCAGCTCACAATCTCCTTTACCTTCCTCCCCCACAACAGACACCCTGTGAGGTAGATGAAGATATTGGATTTATATCCCGCCCTCCACTCCGAAGAGTCTCAGAGCGGCTCACAATCTCCTTTCCCTTCCTCCCCCACAACTGACACCCTGTGAGGTAGATGAAGATATTGGATTTATATCCCGCCCTCCACTCCGAAGAGTCTCAGAGCGGCTCACAATCTCCTTTCCCTTCCTCCCCCACAACTGACACCCTGTGAGGTAGATGAAGATATTGGATTTATATCCCGCCCTCCACTCCGAAGAGTCTCAGAGCGGCTCACAATCTCCTTTCCCTTCCTCCCCCACAACAGACACCCTGTGAGGTAGATGAAGATATTGGATTTATGTCCCGCCCTCCACTCCGAAGAGTCTCAGAGCGGCTCACAATCTCCTCTACCTTTCTTCCCCCCACAATAGACACCCTGTGAGGTAGATGAAGATATTGGATTTATATCCCGCCCTCCACTCCGAAGAGTCTCAGAGCGGCTCACAATCTCCTTTACCTTCCTCCCCCACAACAGACATCCTGTGAGGTGGGTGGGGCTGGAGAGGGCTCTCACAGCAGCTGCCCTTTCAAGGACAACTCCTACCAGAGATAAGGCTGACCCAAGGCCATGCTAGCAGGTGCAAGTGGAGGAGTGGGGAATCAAACCTGGTTCTCCCAGATAAGAGTCCGCACACTTAACCACTACACCAAACTGGCTCTCCCAATACTGCACAGGACCACAGGGGCAAGAACCCCCCAAGAGGTGCGTGGCAAGAATTCCATCCCTTTTCGACAGGAGTCCCCAAAGTGGTAGGCATGGGGCCATGATGCCCAACAATGACACCTCTCTTGGCACCCAACGATTTATTTATTTATTTATTTAGAAACTGAGGTTATTGGCAAGCTGTAAACCTGGGCAGTATAATAAAAAGTAGAGGGAGAGGTGGAAATTAAAATTTTGATGGGGAGCATTTGACTTGCCTAAAAGGTGTGCAAGCACCGAGTCGTTACCGACCCATGGGGTGATGTCACATCACAGTTTTATTGGCAGACTTTATGTTACGGGGTAGTTTGCCATTGCCTTCCTCAGTCATCTACACTTTCCACCCAGCAAGCTGGGAACACATTTTACCCACCTCGGAAGGATGGAAGGCTGAGTCAACCTTGAGCCCGCTACCTGAACCCAGCTTCCGCTGGGATCAAACTCAGGTTGTGAGCAGAGCTTGGGCTGAAGTCCTGCAGCTGACCACTCTGTGCCACGGGGCTCTACACTTAACAGAAGCTGTTACTGTTCTGAAATTAGAATAACAGAATCATAGCGTTAGAAGAAGAAGAAGCCTACATTCCATTTCTCTTTTGTGGGACAACTGAAGAGCAGGAGAGATGAAGGTAAGAGGATAAATTCCAATTAGGAGTCCCAGGGCTTGTTGATACATTGTGGTCTTCCTTAATCCTTTATTTGATTTATACATCGAACCAGAGTGCCAATTTAAGCCTGCGATCGCCTCTCAAAGTGGAGTTTTGATTGGCTGGATGCCCTCCGATAACATTTCAGACCACTGGGCATCAGGATGTGTCTCTCCCATCCGGCCGACATCTTTCTTCTTCGATCGTCGTCTCTTGATCACTGGCCGACAACTGCCCCCACAACAGACACCCTGTGAGGTGGGTGGGGCTGAGAGGACTCTCACAGCAGCTGCCCTTTCAAGGACAACCACTGCCAGAGCTATGGCTGACCCAAGGCCATTCCAGCAGGTACAAGTGGAGGAGTAGGGAATCAAACCCGGTTCTCCAAGATAAGAGTCCGCACACTTAACCACTACACCAAACTGGCTCTCCTTGCCTAGGGTGCCAGGTGGTCTACGGCTGGTCCTGGCTCTCAGCGTGAGCCCCTGGAGAGCTGCTGCTGGTCTGAGCAGCCAGTACTGACCTTGATAGACCAAGGGTCCAATTCCATATACGGCAGCTTCTTGTGTGTGCATTAGTATCCACCAGGGGTGTCGAACTCATTTGTTATAAGGGCCGGATCTGATATAAATGAGGCCAGCCCAGGCCACGTTGGGCCAGGCCCTGTGTGTACCTATTTAAGATTAGGTAGCAGAGATATAAAGAAGAAGACTGCAGATTTATACCCCACCCTTCTCTCTGAATCAGAGACTCAGAGCGGCTTACAATCTCCTATATCTTCTCCTCCCACAACAGACACCCTGTGAGGTGGGTGGGGATGAGAGGGCTCTCCCAGCAGCTGCCCTTTCAAGGACAACTCCTGCAATACCTAAGGCTAACCCAAGGCCATTCCAGAAGCTGCAAGTGGGGGGGGTGGGGAATCAAACCCGGTTCTCCCAGATAAGAGTCCGCACACTTCACCACTACACCAAACTGGCTTTAAACCAAGTTTCACTGGGTAACCTGAAAAGGACAGGTTCAATGCAATCCAGAAAGGCACAAGTGGAAGAGTGGGGAATCAAACCCGTTTCTCCCAGATAAGAGTCCACACACTTAACCACTACACCAAACTTTTTAAAGGACACAAACAAACGCAACTAAAAAAACCCCTCACCTTCAAATAAAACATGCTTAAAACATTAGCACTTGTTGGTTTTAAAGATGCTTTCTTTGTGTTTCTCTCAGGGGATCCAGGGAACTGAGCAAAGGAAGCTCTGGCTCTTTCCCCAGGGGACCGGGAGGCGGAGGAGCCTCAACCAATGGAGAAAATTGAGGTTTCGCTCTGTAGCTCTTGTGCGATCCAGCAAGCCTTGTAAAGCAAGCTAGGATGAAGAAGGAAGCAAGAGAGAGGGAGAAGGAAGCAGATGGTAGCCAGTTGCTCGGGGTCCTGATTGGAGCCCTCCGAGGGCCTGATTCGGCCCCCGGGCCGCATGTTTGCCACCCCTGTCTTAGTGTGTAGTTCCTTAACAATAGAGGACATCCATTGCTTTTCCAAGTAACAAGCCTCATGGAGACATTACTTCCTCCTTAAACTTTCCAAAGCAGCTCTAAAACCAACAGTTCGCCCATTCTCGTTATTCCTTCCCATTTATTCCCCAGATTTCACAACCCGTCACGTCACAGCTCCCCCCACGAAAACCACCCTCCAGATGCCCCCAAATCATCGTCATTTCTCTTTGTTCCATCTGCCTCCTTACTGAAGCAATTAGAAAAGGGGAGAAGAGTTTATCCTCCATTCCATTTCTTAGGTGCTCTTTGTCATAACTCAATTCTGAGTTTCTTCTTTTTGTTAAAAAAAAAATTTTCAAAAAAAAAAGCGCGCCCTAATCCAGTGGTTGATCAAAGGCTTTGTGTCGGAATATTTCTCCATTGTGGTTTGAGGCTAGATAACTGGATGCCATTTGCTTAAAAATTATAAACTCCCCTGAATTTTCTGCTTCAAGCCAGTTCATTTCCAGTAAATTTCAACGTGTAATCCGGGCAGTGGGAAGTATTCTCCCTTTGCAAATGGACCGCTGTGCTTCGAACAGTCTAATCCCAGCAACATGATCTATTTGTTAAGACCTGCTCTTGCCATAATACCTTTTAAAGGGCTTGGACTCTCTCAGTATTATAAATAACAGAACTGGCACCCGGCTAGGTTTCTTTTGGAAGAGGGCAACGCCGTGCACTCCAGGCCCCAGCTTCTCAGACTTCCGCTTGCCAGCCATGAAAATGGAGACTCCAAGTTGCTTTAATAAGCAAAAATATTCCAGGCCGTTGTCTCCCCCTGGCATGGTTGTGCTTAAGTGCCGATCCAGTTTTCTGGAGTGACAGTGAGAAGTTGCAGAGCAAAATGTGACGTTCCTCTCTGAGCCTCAGCACAGGATGTTTTGTGACCCCCTCCCACACCAACACCTTTCAGAAGAAGAAGATATCGGTCTTATATCCCACCCTTCACTCTGAATCTCAGAGTCTCAGAGTTTCAAGGACACCTCTGCGAGAGCTAAGAATATAACAGAAGGCATCTTAGATCAGGCCAAGGGCCCATCCAGTCCAACACTCTGTGTCACACAGTGGGCAAAAAAACCCAGGTGCCATCAGGAGGTCCATCAGTGGGGCCAGGGCACTAGAAGCCCTCCCACTGTGCCCCCCCCCCAAGCACCAAGAATACAGAGCATCACTGCCCCAGACATAAGAACATAAAGGAAGCCATGTTGGATCAGGCCAATGGCCCATCCAGTCCAGCACTCTGTGTCACACAGTGGCAAAAAAACCCAACCCAGGTTCCATCAGGAGGTCCACCAGTGGGGCCAGGACATCAGAAGCCCTCCCACTGTTGCCCCTCCCAAGCACCAGGAATGCAGAGCATCACTGCCCCAGACAGTTCCAACAATATGCTGTGGCTAAGAGCCACTGATGGACCTCTGCTCCATATGGTTATCCAGTCCCCTCTTGAAGCTATCTATGCTTGTAGCTGCCACCTCCTCCTGTGGCAATGAATTCCATGTGTTAATAACCCTTTGGGTGAAGAAGGACTTCCTTTTATCCATTCTAACCCAACTGCTCAGCAATTTCATTGAGTGGCCACGAATTCTTGTATTGTGAGAAAGGGAGAAAAGGACTTCTTTCTCTACCCTCTGCATCCCATGCATAACCTTGTAAACCTCTCTCATGTCACCCCGCAGTCGACGTTTCTCCAAGCTAAAGAGCCCCAAGCATTTTAACTTTTCTTCATAGGGAAAGCGTTCCAACCCTTTAATCATTCTGGTTGCCCTTTTCTGCCCTTTTTCCAGTTCTATAATAGCTTTTTTGAGGTGCGGTGACCAGAACTGTACACAGTACTCCAAATGAGGAATGACTACTCAAAGTTCAGAGGCAGTAAAGCTGACGTTCTGAATAAAACTAAGTTGGTCTTAAAGGTGCAACTTGACTCCTATTTTGTTCTACTATTTCAGATCAACACGGCTGACTACTTGGATCTATCTTTGGATACCCGTAAGCCTCTGGATACCTCTCAGGGCTCTTTTTGAAGCAGGAACTCCTTTGCATATTAGGCCACACACCCCTGTTGTAGCCAATCCTCCAGGAGCTTACAGGACTCTTAGTACAGGGGCCTACTCTACTGTAAGCTCCAGGAGGATTGGCTACATCAGGGGGTGTGGCCTAATATACAAAGGGGCAGAAGTAGGATTGCCAAGTCCCCTCCGCTCTCTTTGACGTCATTGCAGCCACGCTGGCACTTGCAGCCGCTCTAGGTGTTTCTGGGAAAACTCTATAGTTTTTCCCGGATGCTCTAGCCATTTGGGAGGGGAAAACTCTATGGTACCTATTGTATCCTAGTTTTTCCCCTCCCAAATGGCTAGAGTGTCCAGGAAAACTATAGAATTTTCCCGGAAATGCCTACAGCAGCCGCCGCGTGCCAGCGCGATGACGTCACTTCCGGGTGACGTCATCATGCCAGCGATGTCGGGGGAGGTTCCCCTCACCGGCCCAATGTGAGCCCGCGGGTTGGGACCCTCCCGGGTGGGAGAACCCCCATCCAAATTGGGGGTTTGGCAGCCCTATGCCAGGTCCAAGTGACCTCAGCAAGGTATAATGCGATAGATTCCACCCTCCAAAGCAGCTATTTTCTCCAGGGGAATTGTCACCTGGCGTCCAGTTGTAATTCTGGGAGACCTCTAGGTCCCACCTAAAAGCTAATTACCCAAGGTTCTTCCATTCAGCCCAAATGAAGCACTCTCACACGGATGCACAGAACTCCACCAGAGGTTTTCCAGGCTTCCTGTCACCCTTTCAACCACCAGGAACAGCCTGAGTAACATTCCCCTGGCTGCGGGCAACCAGCCATCCTCCGCACTCGCACCCCACTCCCAGTCTCTCTTGGAAAAACAGCAAAACCCAGTCCCTGGCTGGCTGCTCACTCACATGTTCCGTGGCTCTCCGTTGCAGACCTTGGTGGTGAAAAGCATGTGAGTCGCTGGCTGTTGTCTCCAGATGTTTTCGTTGTGGGCTGCACCAATAGAGTGTTTGCGTACGCCAAGACTGTCAATGGTTATGAGGCTAGCTGAGAATCAGCAAAAGAGGACCGGAACACTCCCCTCATGGCTTGGCTCCTGCCTCCCCCTCCTTGCCACGATTGCCTTCCAAAGCGATGGGTTTGCTCAAGCTATGTATAAGCAGGCATCCCGCCTTCCAACCTGTATCTCAGAGTCTCAGAGCAGCTTACAATCTCCTTTCCCTTCTTCCACCACAACAAACACTCCGTGATGCAAGTGGGGCAGGGAGAGTTCTCACAGCAGCTGCCCTTTCAAGGAGAACCTCTGCCAGAACTCTGGCTGACCCAAGGCCATTCCAGCAGCTGCAAGTGGAGGAGTGCGGAATCAAACCCGGTTCTTCCAGATAAGAGTCCACACACTTAACCACTACACCAAACTGCAAGCGGAGGAGGGGGAATCAAACCCAGTTCTCCCAGATAAGAGAGCTATGGCTGACCCAAGGCCATTCCAGCAGCTGCAAGTGGAGGAGTGGGGAATCAAACCTGGTTCTTCCAGATAAGAGAGCAAGGGGAGGAGTGGGGAATCAAACCCAGTTCTCCCAGATAAGAGTCCGCACACTTAACCACTACACCAAACTGGCTCTCTAAATTAAACAAGTGGGGTGACGGGATCACAGTGAAGTGGAAAATACTTGAGCTCTCTCTTTCTCTCTCTGTCCCCCACTCGCCACTGGGAAGATCGTTGGACAATGCGGTCTTCTCAAGATAACCTGCTGCTTCATGAAAGTAGGGTTTCCACCATGCCAGGAGGGGGCAACAGTAGCCTAGCCAGTTCCAGGTTGGGAAAATCCAGGTATTGTACTCCATGCAACGGTCCCCTCGAGATTGGACTACTGTAATGCCCTCTACTGGGGGCTGCCTGTCTCGAATCCGGAAACCACAGCTAGTGCAGAACGTGGCAGCCAGGCTGCTATTGGGGCTTCCCAGGTGGGAGCACATACAGCTGGGGCTGCGGGAACTGCACTCGCTGCCAATATCATGCCGGATTCACTACAAGGTGCTGGTTATTACCTTTACAACCCTATACGGCCAAGGACCTGCTTACCTTAGGGACCGTCTCTCCCCACACATTCCCCAGAGGGTACTTCGTTCTGGATTCCAAAACCTATTAGCAGTCCCAGGGCCGAGGGAGGTCAGAATAAAGACCACCAGAGAGAGGGCCTTCTCTATCGCAGCCCCCTACTGGTGGAACCAACTGCCGGAGGAAGCGAGGGCCTTGCGGGAGCTCCCCCAGTTCCGCAAGGCCTGTAAGACCGCTCTCTTCCGGTTGGCCTTTAACTGACACTGAGCCTTGTACTGTAGGGAAAATTTAAGATATACTGTTGCCACTGAAATCCTGTAACATCAAGGATGCCAGCACCGCATCGTTTGGATTGTTTTAATTACTGGACGTCAAATTTTATAACACTGTTGTGGATTTTAATTGTCCGCTGTGGTTTTATGTTGTGAGCTGCCCCGAGACTTGGAGAGCCGGTTTGGTGTGGAGAGCCGGTTTGGTGTAGTGGTTAAGTGTACGGACTCTTATCTGGGAGAACCGGGTTTGATTCCCCACTCCTCCACTTGCACCTGCTGGAATGGCCTTGGGTCAGCCAGAGCTCTGGCAGAGGTTGTCCTTGAAAGGGCAGCTGCTGTGAGAGCCCTCCAGCCCCACCCACCTCACAGGGTGCCTGTTGTGGGGGAGGAAGGGAAAGGAGATGGTGAGCCGCTCTGAGACTCTTCGGAGTGGAGGGCGGGATATAAATCCAATATCTTCTTCTTCTTCGGCAGGGACCCTGCCTTCCCTGGGACCTCCGTGAGGTACAATGCCAAAGAGTCCACCCTCCAAAGCATCCCTTTTCTTCAGTGGAGCTGATCTCTGTAGTCTGGAGAAGAGCTGAAATTATCTGAGATCCCCAGGTCCTACCTGGAGGCTGGCATCCCGCAATGGAAGAGTTTTACAAGCTCACAGATCTCTTCCATTTTTAGCTCACGCTTCTCCAAGGAAATCAGCCAGCACTGGGTACATAGTTCTCCCCAACTCCTTTTTATTGCCACAAGAACCCTATGAGGTAGGCGAGGCCAAGACAGAGCGACCATCCAAATGTCGTTCAAAAATAAACCCGGGTCTCCTTCGACATCCTGACCATTGGGCCACACTTAACCTAATTTTGTCATGAAACCTATTTCTGGCCTGTCTTGTCACAAAGGTTTGAGCATCGTTAGCCAGGATCCTCAAAAACTGAAGGCTACTTTGGGCAATGACATTTTACACCAGGGCTTTTTTTGTAGCAGGAACTCCTTTGCGTATTAGGCCACACACCCCTGAGCTTACAGTAGGCCCTGTACGAAGAGCCCTGTAAGGAATTCTAGCAGGACCTCCTTTGCATATTAGGCCACACACCCCTGATGTAGCCAATCCTCCTGGAGCTTCCAGTAGGCCCTGTACGAAGAGCCCTGTAAGGAATTCTAGCAGGACCTCCTTTGCATATTAGGCCACACACCCCTGATGTAGCCAATCCTCCTGGAGCTTCCAGTAGGCCCTGTACTGAGAGCCCTGTAAGGAATTCTAGCAGGACCTCCTTTGCATATTAGGCCACACCCCCTGATGCAGCCAATCCTCCAAGAGCTTCCAGTAGGCCCTGTATGAAGAGCCCTGTAAGGAATTCTAGCAGGACCTCCTTTGCATATTAGGCCACACGTCCCTGATGTAGCCAATCCTCCTGGAGCTTCCAGTAGGCCCTGTACGAAGAGCCCTGTAAGGAATTCTAGCAGGACCTCCTTTGCATATTAGGCCACACACCCCTGATGTAGCCAATCCTCCTGGAGCTTCCAGTAGGCCCTGTACTGAGAGCCCTGTAAGGAATTCTAGCAGGACCTCCTTTGCATATTAGGCCACACACCCCTGATGTAGCCAATCCTCAAAGAGCTTACAGTAGGCCCTGTAAGCTCTTGGAGACTGGCTACATCAGGGGCGTGTAGCTTAACATGCAAAGGAGTTCCTGGTTGACAGTTGTGTTTGAGAACTAAAATTTCTCAAATTCACGTGCAGGTTGTGAAGCAAAGAAGCAAGTAAAGAAGCAAAGATTAATGTGTGTGTTGTGTTAATATAGCAAGATTAAGTAGGTAATTATGTGTTCTTTTGTAAAGCTGCTTCCAATAAAAATTTAGAAAAAAAATATTCACAAGCAAGTTGAAAAGCTGGTTGTAAAGATTCTGAGATCATGGAAACAGAGAGTCGGAAAGTCCATCAAAGGTCATCTAGTCCAACCCCATGCACAATGCAGGAAATTCAGAAATACCTCCCACCCCTAGTGAGCCCTGCTCCATGCCCAGAAGATGGCAAAAACCTCCAGGATCCCTAGCCAAACTGGCCTGGAGAAAAATTGTTTCCTCACCTCAAGTGGCAGTCAGCATTTTCCTGGGCATGCAAGAAGATGCAGAAATCAAAGCTCAAACTAGATGGAATCTCACCATTTCCAGTGCCCCCCCCCCCTTGATAATTGTCAACTGGGGAGGGGAGGGCAGATCTGAATGAGAGATTTGGTGCAGTTCTCCCCCCCCCACACACACACACACACTTGCTATTTTCTGGATTGCAAACACCTAGTCCAGAAACTGTGTGCAGCCAGAGGAAACACACAAGCTGTTCTCTGTGACTTGTAAGTTTCTCCCATTGGGGCAGAAAGCAATTTCCCTTCCCTTTGCATCACAGCCCCGGTTTGAACTGGTGTGTGTGTGGGTGTGAGAATGCCGCTGACATTTAGCAAGGCCGCCAACCCTCTGGGAAACCAAGTGATCTTCAAACCGCAAAGATCGGTCCTCCTTGAGAAAACGGCTGCTTTGGAGGATGGACTCTATGACGTTTTACCCTAGTGAGGCTGATCCTGTCCCCAAACCCTGCTGTGCCAGGGCCCACTCCCCAAATGTCCAGGAATTTCCCAGCCTGGAGTTTTATTTATTTATTTATATTTATTTATGATTTATATCCCGCCCTTCCCACCAAGGTGGCTCAGGGCGGCTTACAACAGGTAAATCAAACATAAAATTTTAAATTAGGTATTTAAGATATTTAAACATTTAAAACATTCAAAACATTAAGCATTGTGAACATATGAAGCTGCCTTATACTGAATCAGACCCTCGGTCCATCAAAGTCAGTCTTGTCTTCTCAGACTGGCAGTGGCTCTCCAGGGTCTCAAGCTGAGGTTTTTCATGCCTACTTGCCTGGACCCTTTTCTGGAGATGCCAGGGATTGAACCTGGGACCTTCTGCTTCCCAAGCAGATGCTCAACCACTTGCAGCAGTATGCATAGCAAGAATCTGATAGAGCTACATCTAATTTCCTATGTCAGTTAGGTGTAAGCTAGCCGGAAGAGGGTTGTCTTACAGGCCCTGCGGAACTGAGTAAGATCCCGCAGGGCTCTCACCTCCTCCGACAGCTGGTTCCACCATGTAGGGGCCATAACAGAGAAGGCCCTGTCCCTAGTAGATTTTAGGCGGGCTTCTTTTGGCCCAGGGATAAGGAGAAGATTTTGGGTTCCCGATCTCAGTACTCTCTGGGGAACATGTGGGGAGAGACGGTCCTTCAGGTAGGCAGGTCCTAGGCCATTTACTCAACCGCAAAAAAGGCTTCACGCATTTCCCAGGGTCTTCTCTAGACTGCCTGTGAGAGACCACCAGGGCTTTTCTGAGCAGGAATGCCGTTCTGGCAGGCTTG
Source organism: Heteronotia binoei (assembly GCF_032191835.1). Taxonomy (NCBI): domain Eukaryota; kingdom Metazoa; phylum Chordata; class Lepidosauria; order Squamata; family Gekkonidae; genus Heteronotia; species Heteronotia binoei. The sequence continues at coordinate 68,199,930 of NC_083236.1, read as the reverse complement.
CTGTCGGGAGGTGTGGCCTACCATGCAAATGAGTTCCTGCTGGGCTTTTTCTACCCCCCCAAAAAAGCAGCTCTGGAGAGAACATTTAAAGCATACCCTTTCTACAGACCCTCCATATCTCAGCTGAAGCTTGTGCTACAATAAATTTGTTCATCTTCGAAGTGCTACTGGACTCTTTACCATTTAGAAGGAGAAGACTGCAGATTTATACCCCGCCCTTCTCTCTGAATCAAAGAGAGTGGCTTACAATCTCCTATATCTTCCTCCCCCACAACAGACACCCTGTGAGGTGGGTAGGGCTGAGAGAGCTCTCATAGCAGCTGCCCCTTCAAAGACAACCTCTGCCAGAGCGATGGCTGACCCAAGGCCATTCCAGCAGATGCAAGTGGAGGAGTGGGGATATCAAACCCCGTTCTCCTAGATAAGAGAGCTCTGGCTGTCCCAAGGTCATTCCAGCAGCTGCAAGTGGAGGAGTGGGGAATCAAACCCGGTTCTCCCAGATAAGAGAGCTCTGGCTGACCCAAGGCCATTCCAGCAGCTGCAAGTGGAGGAGTGGGGAATCAAACCCGGTTCTCCCAGATAAGAGAGCTCTGGCTGACCCAAGGTCATTCCAGCAGCTGCAAGTGGAGGAGTGGGGAATCAAACCCGGTTCTCCCAGATAAGAGAGCTCTGGCTGACCCAAGGCCATGCCAGCAGCTGCAAGTGGAGGAATGGGGAATCAAACCTGGTTCTCCCAGATAAGAGTCCACAACACTTCACAACTACACCAAACTGTTTTTAAACCAAGTTTCACTGGGTAACCTGAAAAGGGCAGGTTCAATGCAATCCAAAAAGGCACAATCTATATTTCCTTTAGCATCTGATATGGTCCACTGTCCAAGACAATTTTTTTTTTTTAGAAAAAGCCCAGCAGGGTCTCATTTGCATACCAGGCCACACCCCCTGATGCCAAGCCAGCCGGAACTGTGTTCCTGTGCGTTCTAGCTCAAAATAAAGCCCTGGCCCAAGGAAAAAAATCATAGGTTTGACAAACAGCCTGACGATTGTGGCCATCCGCTCTTTGCCCAACCAGCAATCCAAAGCCAAACAACGGTGTTGACAGATAGCAACTTTCCAGGGCCCGTTTGTTCCAAGCAACCCAAAACTAGAAAGAATCCTGGCTCATGTTGCTTAAAGGAGAAATCCTTTACGGGGAGAGAGAGAGAGAGAGAAATCCTCTACTTTAACAGCCCATCACAGAAATCCTAATCACCCATTCCTGGTTCAGAGCATTTCATTTCACGCTCCATGTGCGTGGCTTTGTTTTGCAAGTCGTAAACTTCAAAGGTGCTCCGTTTCCAGACATGCTAATTTCTGCCAACAAGGTCCCCATCCTGTTTCGGCTACATTTGAAAATTAATTGATATGTTGACAAATTACTGGATTTTGGGGGGGGAAACATCAGAAGAAAAGGAAGCAAGCGGGCCAAACGTAACAAAGAGGAGATAAACAAGGCCAAAACAAGCAGGGAACGGGCTGGGCCCATGGTTTCAAAAACTGAGTCCTCATAAACAGGCCTGTACTGCATGCCCCCTGTAGGGCTGCCAACTTCCAGGTGGAACCTGGAGATCTCCCGGAATTGTAACTGACATCCAGGCAGCAGAGATCAGCTCTCCTGGAAAAAATAAGTGAAAAAACGCCAGAATAACAACACTTTTACACAATATAGTGTATATGCAACCTACATTTATTAAAATACACGCATAGTAGTAGTCATCATTATTAATTTATAAACCACTCCTGATACTAAATTCACAAATGCTCATAATACAAATGCAGCTGGGAAAAGAATTCTTTTCACTCCCCCACACTGTCTGCTGTTTGAAGATAATAAGGTACAGTTCCTCAGAAGCAATTGCCTTCCTGCTGTTCTCCCGTATGTTCAGCAACTTGGGCAGAGTCCTCAACTTGTCTCCGAGAGAGTAAGGGACCACAGCCCGGGATTCCTCATGGTTTCAGACCTTCGTCAGCCTTTATCTCTCAGTGTTTTATCCTAGAGCCTCAGTACAACATTCAACAACTTGGATCAACGCATGTTAATTACTCTTTCTGTTCCAGCTCTCAGAAAGAGCAATTAGTAACATGCGTTGATCCAAGTTGTTGAATGTTGTACTGAGGCTCCAGGATAAAACACTGAGAGATAAAGGCTGACGAAGGTCTGAAACCGTGAGGAATCCCGGGCTGCAGTCCCTTACTCTCTCAGAAACAAGCTGTGCTGGAGATTTGAGGACTCCACCTAAGTTGCTGAACATAAGGGAGAACAGCAAGAAGGCAATTGCCTCTGAGGAACTTTAATAATAATAATAATAATAATAATAATAATAATAATAATAATAATAATAATAATAATAATAATAATAATAATAATAATAATAATATTTTATTTTTATATCCCGCCCTCCCCGCCGAGGCGGGCTCAGGGCGGCTGACAGGCATGGGAATCCCATGAATCATAAACAACATAAACAATTTTAAATATCAATTACAGTAAAATTATTTAAAAGTTAAATATATAATAAAATAGGTGCTATTACCTTATTATCTTCAAACAACAGACATTGTGAGGGAGTGAAAATAACCTTTTTCCCAGCTGCGTTTGTATTATGAGCATTTGGTAAATTTAGTACCAGGAATGGTTCATAAATTACTAGTGACGACTACTGCTATGCATGTATTTCGATAAATGCAGGTTGCATATACACTACATTGTGTAAAAGTGTTATTGTTATTCCGGTGTTTTTTCACATTATTCACTTACATCGGAACCTGTTGATATTTACTCCTGGAAAAAATGGCTGCTTTGGAAAGTGGACTCTAGGGCATTATACCCCGAGGAGGTCCCTTCGCAGACTCCACCCCCAAATCCCTGGGTGTTTCCCAAGCAGGATTTGGCAGCTCTAGCCATTGTGATATCAAGGGTTGCCAGCCTCCAAGTTAGGGTTGCCAAGTCCAACTCAAGAAATAGCCGGAGACTTTGGGGGTGGAGCCAGGAGCAAGGGTGTGACAAGCACGATTGAACTCCAAAAGGAGTTCCGGCCATCACATTCAAAGGGACTGTGCTCCTTTTAAATGCCTTCCATCCATAGGAAATCATCTAAGATAGGGGCACCTGCTTTGGGGGGTTATAGAATTGGACCCCCTGGCCCAATCTTTTTGAAACTTGGGGGGTTGTTTTGAGGAGAGGCACCAGATGCTATGCTGAAAATTTGTCCCCTCTCTCTCAAAAAACAGCCCCTCTGGAGCCCCAGATACCCAAGGATCAATTATCCATTATGCTCTATGGGAATCGATCATCATAGGGTATAATGGAGTGGCCAGGAGACGTTTCCCTCCCCCCGCCCTGCTTGCTGATGCCCCTGAAGCGGGGGGAGGGCCTCCAAACTGGGCCTCCAACTGCATGAGTTTGCCTTATTCCACTTTGAATAAGCGTTCCTTGCAATCCCCCGTTTCCCAGGGACAGCATGCTGCAGTCTCAGAGAGCAGAAGTTAGAAGGCTTGCGGTGGGGGGCTTGCTCAGTTCTGTGGCCCTATGCCTCAGGAGAGCCCTTTCAGGATCGGTTCCTGCCTTTGCATAAAGTCTGAAGAATTACAGAATCCCAGAGTTGGAAGGGACCATAGAGGCCATGTAGTCCAACCCCCTGCTCAATGCAGGATCAGCCAAGAGCATCCCTGACAAGCTTTCGTCCAGAGATGGATCCAGGCGGGTCTGAGGCAGTAGAACAAAGCAGGAGTCAAGTTCACCTTTGGCTGTTTATCTCATTACACACACTAACCCATCTTCCATTAATGTATTATTTTTTTCTAATGGCAAACTAGAATGATGTTTATGCGTGTGTTACATGTTTAAATTAAACCTCTGAGAAACTGATCCCCTCATTTCAACCCAGAGCTAACATTACAACAGACTGATCCAAGCGGGCAGACGGAACAAAGCAGGAGTCAAGTTTCACCTTTAAGACCAACCAATTTTTATTTAGAACGTAAGCTTTCGTGTGCTCTTAAGCACACTTCATCAGATGAGGAATCCAGCACAGTGAGCAAAGCCATTAAAACAGACTTATTTATGGCACTTCACACCCAGGATACCTAATGACATAGACATCAATCTGGTATTCCAACTTATATTGCCTTCAACTTATATTGCCTTCATTGTTGTTTCAGCCCAGTCAACACAAGCTAATAATCATCAGACCCCAACTTGGGATTCTTTTAATTTGCTAAAAAACATTTCAATGATTTTGCTTACTATCTCACTGCCCACTTTCTCTATATTTAGGACTGCTTGCCATTCCATACTATTGACTGATGAAGTGTGCTTGAATAAAACTTTGTCGGTCTTAAAGGTGACACTTGACTCCTGCTTGGTTCCAAGTGTTCATCCAGCCGCTGCTTCAAGACTGCTGGGGGGGGGGGGGTCACCGCCTCCCTTGGTAGCTGATTCCACTGTTGAACTACTCTTACAGTAAAAAAAGTTTTTCCTAATATCCAGTCGGTACCTTCCCGCCCTTCATTTAAACCCATGATTGCGAGTACTCTCCTTTGCTGCCAAGAGGAACAGCTCCCTGCCTCCCTCTATGCGACAGCCCTTCAAAGACTTCAAAAGAGCAATCTTCTCCCCCCTCAAAGACTCTCAACAGGCATGATAAAAAATATTCCAAAACAAAGGAGCCCAAAAGCTATATTTGGAACACTCTGTCTGGGGCCACGATGCTCTGTATTCTTGGTGCTGGGGGGGCAAGAGTGAAGGGCTTCTGGAGTTCTGACCCTAGTGGTGGACTGCTTGATGGCACCTGAGTTTTGGCCACAGTTTGACACAGAGTGTTAGACTGGATGGGCCACTGGCCTGATCCAACAGGGCTTCTCTTACGTTCTTCTGTGACACAGAGTGTTGGACTGGATGGGCCATTGGCCTGATCCAACATGGCTTCTCTTACGTTCTTCTGTGACACAGAGTGTTGGACTGGATGGGCCATTGGCCTGATCCAACAGGGCTTCTCTTATGTTCTTCTGTGATACAGAGTGTTGGACTGGATGGGCCATTGGCCTGATCCAACATGGCTTCTCTTACGTTCTTCTGTGACACAGAGTGTTGGAATGGATGGGCCACTGGCCTGATCCACTGGCCTGATCCAACATCCAACATGGCTTCTCTTATGTTCTTCTGTGATACAGAGTGTTGGACTGGATGGGCCATTGGCCTGATCCAACATGGCTTCTCTTACATTCTCTTACATTGGGGAGGGACGGTGGCTCAGTGGTAGAGCATCTGCTTGGGAAGCAGAAGGTCCCAGGTTCAATCCCTGGCATCTCCAAAAAAGGGTCCAGGCAAAAAGGTGTGAAAAACCTCAGCTTGAGACCCTGGAGAGCCGCTGCCAGTCTGAGAAGACAATACTGACATTGATGGACCAAAGGTCTGATTCAGTATAAGGCAGCTTCATATGTTCATATATGTTCATTCTTCTGTGACACAGAGTGTTGGACTGGATGGGCCACTGGCCTGATCCAACATGGCTTCTCTCATGTTCTTATGTCTGGGGTTTTGATGCTCTGCATTCTTGGTGCTTGGAGGGAAACAGCGGGAGGGCTTCTGGAGTTTTGGCCCTGCTGGTGGATTTCCTGATAGTATCTGGGTTTTGGCCACTGTGTGACACAGAGTGTTGGACTGGATGGGCCATTGGCCTGATCCAGCATGGCTTCTAAGAACATAAGAGAAGCCATGTTGGATCAGGCCAATGGCCCATCCAGTCCAAAAGCCCCCCCCCCAAGCACCAAGAATACAGAGCATCACTGTCCCAGACAGAGAGTTCCAACAATACGCTGTGGCTAATAGCCACTGATGAGCCTCTGCTCCATATGTTCATCCAATCCACTCTTGAAGCTGTCTATGCTTGTAGCCGCCACCACCTCCTGTGGCAGTGAATTCCACGTGTTAATGTTCTTATGTCTAATGTTTTCTTATGTCTGGGGCAGTGATCCATTTTCTCAGTGCTTGGGGGACAACAGTGGGAGGACCTCTGGAATTCTGGCCCTGCTGGTGAACCTCTTGATAGCCCCTGGGTTCTGACAAGTGGGTGACACAGAGTGTTGGACTGAAGGCCTGATCCAACATGGCTTCTCTTATGTTCTTATGACACAAACAAACTAGCCACAGGAGTGAGGTGGAATTAGGAGTTCTCCTTATAAATATCTATTAATAACCTGCCAAAGTCTGGTTCCAACTGCACAGATGTTAGAAATGTATACACAGTCTGGAATTAAACTCTGCTAAATCTAAACCGTGTTTACAAACCACCGTTGGGACAGGCTCGGTCTCCCGTTCCAACCCTTCTGCAGCCCCTGGACTTAATTTGCAGCTCGTTTTTCTAGCTATAATCCAAAGAGCGTTTCAAAAAAAAAAAAAGGCCTTTAAAGCAAGGGGAAAAGGAGATTTTGTTAGTGTCTAATGCAATTTACTATTCTATAAGTCCTCACATGAACTGCAACAAAATTCAATTTAGAGGAGCTTTGCAAAAAAGCCATTTGCCCTTTACAACATTCACAAAAGTTTTAGTAAAAAATACAACCCATCCGTCCCAGATTCCAACTGTGCTCATTTGTTCGAGAGATTTTATCAGAGCAGGAGGATTACATCTCCCTTACTATGTTTAACTCAATAAGTACAACCCCTCCCACACACACACCCCGCAACACACACACATAAAGCACTTAAGGAGGAAAGGGGAGATGCTACACTGAGCCTCACCAATTGGCGAAAGCTAAACGTGCAAAAGAGCACACGAAAGCTTAAGTTCTGAAAAAAAATTGGTTGGTCTTTAAGGTGAAACTTGACTCCTGCTTTGTTCTAGTGCAAAAGACAGGGTAGCCTCCCAGGCAGCACAATCTTATTTTTATTTTACCTAAATGTAAGCGCACCCCACAAATCCACAAGCAGGACAGGAAAGCCATCCACGGCTCTCAAGGGTTGCATAGAACATTACTCCAAGAAAGTCCAGCTGTTGTAGGAAAAGAAAGACAAAATGATAGAGAACAAAGAGAATGGGGGGAGGTGAGAGAAAACAGGAACCCTTCCCCTATGAAGAAAGGTTAAAACGCTTGGGGCTCTTCAGCTTGGAGAAACGTCGACTGCGGGGTGACACGATAGAGGTTTACAAGATTATGCATGGGATGGAGAAGGTAGAGAAAGAAGTCCTTTTCTCCCTTTCTCACAATACGAGAACTCGTGGACATTCTATGAAATTGCTGAGCAGTCGGGTTAGAATGGATCAAAGGAAGTCTTTTTTCACCCAAAGGGTGATTGACACGTGGAATGCACTGCCATAGGAGGTGGTAGTGACTACAAGCATAGACAGCTTTGAGAGGGAACTGGATAAACATCTGGGGCAGAGGTCCATCAGTGGCTATTTTCTCCATTAGCTGAGGCTCCTCCCTTGGGAAAGGAGGGGAGGAAGCAGAGCTTGCTTTGCCAGGCTCTTTCAATCACACAGCAGAGCTACTGAGGCAAGCCTCTGTTCCTTCTATTAGCTGAGGCTCCTCCCCCTCCTGGTCCCCTGGGGAAGGAAGGAAAGAGCCAGAGCTTCCTTTGCCCAGTTCCCTGGATCCCATGGGAGAGAAACAATGAAAGCACATTTAAGACCAACAAGAGCTAATGTTTTAAGCAGGTTTTATTTTAAGGTGTTTTTTTTTTTAATTGTGTTTGTCTGTGCCCTTTATAAAGTTTAAATCTCCGCTACCTGGCATTACATTTTATGACACACATGGCCCGTCCCAATAAGGTGTCATTCATGTCCGATCTGGCCCTCATAACAAATGAGTTTGACACCCCTGGTTTACATGATAAAAGTAATGCCCAGAATAAAAACTGCTGCTTGGAGCACGTTCAAAAACAGCTCGGAGGAATGTCTATGGGAGTTAGAGGAGTGTACATGTGAATGTATGCTTGTCTTGGGCATAGGGTTGCCAAGTGCAATTCAAGAAATGTCTGGGGACTTTGGGGGTGGAGCCAGGAGACATGGGGGGGTGGAGCCAGGAGCAAGGGTATGTCAAGCAGAATGGGACTCCAAAGGGAGTTCTGGCCATCACATTTAAAGGGACCACACACCTATTTTTATTAGAAATAATGAAGGATAGGGGCACCTTCTTTGGGGGCTCAAAGAATTGGACCCCCTGTTCCAATTTTTTTTTTTTAAACTTGGAGGTTATTTTGGGGAGAGACACTGGATGCTATGCTGCAAATTTGGTGCCTCTTCCTCAAAAAACAGGGGCTCCCCAAGAGCCCCAGATACATGTGCATCAATTTGTCATTATACCCTATGGCAGAGGTGGCCAACGGTAGCTCTCCAGATGTTTTTTGCCTACAACTCCCATCAGCCCCAGCCATTTGCCATGCTGGCTGGGACTGATGGGAGTTGTAGGCAAAAAACATCTGGAGAGCTACCGTTGGCCACCCCTGCCCTATGGGAATCAGTCTCCATAGGGAATGATAATGTGCCCAGCAGACATTTATCCCTTCCCCCCTTCTAATGACCCTGAAGTGGGGGGAGGGCCTCCAAACTGGGAGGTCCCCTGCCCCCACCCGGGGATTGGCAACCCTACTTGGGCAGGAGGTGCTCAGAACATGTGCAGAGAAGACAGTGGCAATTGTAATTGTAAGACATGTGGAATTCACTGCCACAGGAGGTGGTGGTGGCTACAAGCATAGACAGCTTCAAGAGGGAGTTAGATAAAAATATGGAGCAGAGGTCCATCAGTGGCTATTAGCCACAGTGTGTGTGTGTGTGTGTGTGTAATTTTTATACATATATATATAAAAAAAATGGCCACTGTGTAACACAGAGTGTTGGACTGGATGGGCCATTGGCCTGATCCAACATGGCTTCTCTTATGTTCTTATGAGACACAGAGTGTTGGACTGGATGGGCCAATGGCCTGATCCAACATGGCTTCTCTTATGTTCTTCTGTGACACAGAGTGTTGGACTGGATGGGCCATTGGCCTGATCCAACAGGACTTCTCTTATGTTCTCATGAGACACAGAGTGTTGGACTGGATGGGCCATTGGCCTGATCCAACAGGGCTTCTCTTATGTTCTTCTGTGACACAGAGTGTTGGACTGGATGGGCCATTGGCCTGATCCAACATGGCTTCTCTTATGTTCTTATGTGACACAGAGTGTTGGACTGGATGGGCCATTGGCCTGATCCAACATGGCTTCTCTTATGTTCTAACTGAACTCTTAATCTCCCTGTTGAAAGCAAAAGCAGCAGAATGCTTGAAAAGCAGGCCGCCTAGCCAGTAGAAGTTCAGGGCGGGAGAAGCCCGGAGGGGGAACAACCCCAAGAATCGCTCAGCTCAACATAAGGATATTCCCCGTGACACGCTTTAATTCTTTGGCCTCAAGTTATCATTTTCCACCCTGACTGCAAAGAAGGAGACCGGCTGGCCAACCAGCCATGAAGCAGACTTTGCAACGGACCCATCTGCGCATTTCACCGAGGTGTAACTAAAAGTACACCCGAGGCATGGTGGTCCTTGGTTTTTCCTGACCCAAAGTACATAGAACAATGGAAGCAGCCCCACGGAGACCAGCCAAAATCCACTATGATATTACCCGCCTACGCACGGCTCAGCATCTTTTGAAGAAATACAAAAATACAGACTCTGAGTTTCTAAGGGTCTTCTGAAGTTCAACTATTCCGTAAGTTTATTTGTCACTAGTCATAAATCAGTACGGTATAGCCAGCCTCTGCAGGGGTTTTGGAAGAGGTCGCTGCTTGTGTCTAGAAACAACACAATGTGCCTTGCTTGAGTGCCACGCCCCAAAAAGGGCTAGCTTTGGGAAGGGAAGGGGAAAATAGCATAATAATAATGATGCCCATGGAATGGAGGATAGCAAATGCACCAAATATATAGCCAAATATAAGGTCACTGAATGGATAGGTGAGCAGCTACGTTCCCTTGAATTTCTTTCCCCCTACTGAGTGGAGAGTCAGTTTGGTGTATTGGTGAAGTGTGCGGACTCTTTGTGCTCGGAGCACCACTGCTGCACATTGCCCTGCGTCCGATATCAGATACATCTCTGAAGTCTGGAGATGAGCTGTAATTCTGGAGGACCCCCGCGTCCCACCTGAAGAAGAAGAATTGCTGATTTGGGGCTGAGAGAGCTTTCACAGCAGCTGCCCTTTCAAGGACAACTCCTGCGATAGCTATGGCTGGCCCAAGGCCATTCCAGCAGCTGCAAGTGGAGGAGTGGGGAATCAAACCTGGTTCTCCCAGATAAGAGTCCGTGCACTTAACCACTACACCAAACTAGCTCTTTCAGCCACCCTTTCAAGGACAACCTCTGCCAGAGCTATGGCTGACCCAAGGCCATTCCAGCAGCTGCAAGTGGAGGAGTGGGGAATCAAACCCGGTTCTCCCAGATAAGAGTCCGTGCACTTAACCACTACACCAAACTGGCTCTTTCAGCCACCCTTTCAAGGACAACCTCTGCCAGAGCTATGGCTGACCCAAGGCCATGCTAGCAGGTGCAAGTGGAGGAGTGGGGAATCCAACCCGGTTCTCCCAGATAAGAGAGCTCTGGCTGACCCAAGGCCATTCCAGCAGCTGCAAGTGGAGGAGTGGGGAATCAAACCCGGTTCTCCCAGATAAGAGAGCTCTGGCTGACCCAAGGCCATTCCAGCAGCTGCAAGTGGAGGAGTGGGGAATCCAACCCGGTTCTCCCAGATAAGAGAGCTCTGGCTGACCCAAGGCCATTCCAGCAGCTGCAAGTGGAGGAGTGGGGAATCAAACCCGGTTCTCCCAGATAAGAGAGCTCTGGCTGACCCAAGGCCATTCCAGCAGCTGCAAGTGGAGAAGTGGGGAATCAAACCCAGTTCTCCCAGATAAGAGTCTGTGCACTTAACCACTACACCAAACTGGCTGTCTGGAGGCTGGCATTCCTAGAACAAATCAAGTCTGAATTCTCCCTAGAAGCTAAAATGATTAAACTTTCATACTTTGGTTGCATGAGAAGATAAAAGTTGCTGGAAAAGACAGTCATGCTAGGAATCCTAGAATCATAGAATTGGAAGGGACCTCCAGGGTCATCTAGTTCAATCCCCTGCACAATGCAGGAAACTCACAAATGCCTCCCACTAAATTCCAGGATCCTCATTGCTGTCAGATGGCCCTCTAGCCTCTGTTTAAAAACCTCCAAGGAAGGAGAGCCCACCACCTCCCGAGGAGGAAGCCTGTTCCACTGAGGAACCGCTCTAACAGTCAGGAAGTTCTTCCAAATGTTGAGCCGGAAACTCTTTTGATTTATTTTCAACCTGTTGGTTCTGGTTTTACCTTCTGGGGCCACAGAAAACAATTCCACACCTTCCTCTAGAGGGCAGCCCTTCAAGTACTTGAAGATGGTGATCCTATCACCTCTCAGCTGCCTCCTCTCCAGGCTAAACATCCCCAGCTCCTTCAACTTCTTTTCATACGGTTTGCTCTCCAGACCCCTCGCCATCTTCATCACCCTCCTCTGGGCCCATTCCAGCTTGTCTGGATCCTCCTTCGAATGTGGTGCCCAAAAGTGGAAGGAAAAGTGGAGGGCAGCAGGAAAGAGGCAGACCAAATCTGAAAAGGACTGGTTCCATCAAGGAAACCACAAAGCGGTTCAAGTTTGCAAGACCCGAGCAAGGCTATTAACAAGAGGACATTTTGGAGGTCATGAATTCCTAGGGTTGCCGTAGGACAGAAGCAACTTGACGGCACTCAACACATTTCAAAACTGTTTGTACAGAAATGGCTTTAATCCGGGAATTTATGAGGTTTATTTTCAGCCGTCGAGTGTTTTGTCCTGTTTTGATGCTCTGGCTGGGGTTTTAAATACTTTCGTCCGTTTCGAACGGCTTTTCCGCCGCTTTGGGTTTCCATCACATTTAGTTTCGTAAGCTGCTGCAAACAGGGTCTCCAGCAGAGCAGCAGAAGGAATTGTCCCAGTAAATAAAAGCCGGAACAGCTGGGAACCAGTGAAGAAAGCGGGACCTGCTAACATTCCCGTGCCAGGGGTGGAATTCTAGCAGGAGCTCCTTTGCATATTAGGCCACACACCCCTGATGTAGCCAATCCTCCAAGTGCTTACAGGGCTCTTTTTTGTAAGCTCTTGGAGGATTGGCTGCATTGGGGGTTGTGGCCTAATATGCAAAGGAGCTCCTGCTAGAATTCCACCCCTGCCTGTGCCCCTGCCTGTGCCCCTGCTAAAGGAAGCAGGGCCTTCGCTTCCTTTGCAACAGAGAAGAGAATGGTCTCTTACCAGTGAAGTCTCGCTCTTCCTGCATACACAAGAGGGCAGCGTGCTTTAGCTGAACGGAAGAGACTCTAAAACAGATGCTCTTTGCATGATGAGCCCCAGGCCATACGATGGGCTCCAGAGTAGAAGCAGCCCACCTCTTTGTGTCCCACATTACTGTTCCCTGCATCCAATCAACGGGCCTTGCCAAAGGCAATTTCCATCTGCAAAGCCAAAATCGCTTGATTGCATCCTATTCTCAACCCTTATCACTTCAGCGATAGGTCTCAGTGAGAGCAGAATGCAGGCCAGGCAGTCAAAGGCCTCCGCGGCCTTTTCTTCGCTCCAGGACGTTGGCAGCAATTCGGCAGCTGAAGGACCCACCCACCAGGGACCTCAAAGGATTTGGGAGGTTCTCAGATGGAATGCAGCGCTCATTTGAACCGGAACCAAACGTTTTGGGCCCCCGTCAAGCCTGATGCGAAGCACCGGTTGCCGGAGGGGACGGAATGACAAAAGGGGAAGGACGGGTGTGGAAAACAGGTGCCTCCTTCGAAGCGCATCAGAGTTGTCCTCAGCTGACATTTTGCGGCTGTGCAAAAATTAATAACATATAATGTACAGATACCTTTTCATGAATATGTAAACTTCCGCTCTCTCTTCCCCTCTCTGGATCAGGGATTTTCAGATTCTGCAGCAACAAATTCAGTCTTCAGTCTGTGAACGCACTCAGTTCGACATCCAATTAGATTAAGATGGCTTGGTTTGAATAACGACAACATCGGACGTGTTGTGGGTTTGAGCTTGTTTTATTTTTATGTGTAACAGCAGGATACGACTCAGCTGTTGGAGCTATCGCAGGAGTTGTCCTTGAAAGGGCAGCTGCTGTAAGAGCTCTCTCAGCCCCATCTACCGCACAGGGAGTCCTTTGTGGGGGAGGAAGGTAAAGAAGATTGTAAGCCGCTCTGAGGCTGTTTCTACACTCAGGGTTGATTCTGATTTTATGAGCATTGAGTCTGCCTGCAGAAAACTCCTGTTCAAAAGTACTCTTGTAAAGTGAGGAGCAATTCCGGAGTGAAACCGCTTTTGGTGCCCATTCAAGAAAATGAGTGTAGACGACTTAAGATAATGTAAAGCAAGACAGAAGTGATGGTGGTATGCAATGCAGATGAACATTTTAAATGCGCACTGAGAGAGGATCTTTTGTCAAGTGTAGAAACAGCCTGAGTCTCTGATTCAGAGAGAAGGGCAGGGTATAAATCTGCTGTCTTCTTCTCTTTCTTTTCTACCAGGAGGCCAGATACAATAGGGAAAGGGTGGCCGGCAAGGAGAAACGGAGAAGGCAAAGAAGCAGTTTCCCCACACAATGAGGGCCTCATCATATTTGGCACAGAGAGACTGGCAAATTAAATGGCAGCTGTTTCCTGGCAGTTTCAAGTTGCCAGGTCTATGTTGGAAAATATCTGGGGTGCAGCCAGGAGAGGGTGAGGTTTGGGGAGGGGTCTCAGCTTGGTACAAGGCCATCGAGTCCATCCTTCAAAACAGCCATCTTCTCCAGGGGAGGTGATCTCTGCCATTATCTGAACCTGAACCAAACATTTTGGGCCCAAGTCGAGCCTGACAGAAACCACTGGATGACAGAGGCGACGGAATGAGAAAAGGGAGCAACCACGTGTGGAAAACAGGTGTCTCCGCCAAAGCATACGATACCAGCACACTGTGGCTCTTCAGCTGATCTTTGCCAGCTGGAGATCAGTTGTAAAAGCAGGAGATCTCCGGGTCCCACCTGGAGGCCACGCAACCCAACAAGAGAACCACGGTAGTAAGTAGCAGGGAAATAAAGCACAAAGCTTCCATGATTGCCAGCCTCAACCACTAAAGAAACAGTAACAATATTATCAAAAACGTAGTATATTCTACATAACGTAAAGCACAGGCACAACTCAATTATTTAAAGAACAGAACGTCCCGAAGTGGCCATCGGAAAATAAGTCCAATTTTTAAAGCAGTCCAATGTTGTTTCCTTGATGAAAGTTCCAGTGTAGTGCTGGAGAAGAATGAAGAGTGATGTCCAAGTAGATTCCAATTGAATTCATAAGGCAGCCAGCAGTCCAATTATTGTGACAAAGATGTACGATTGTCTTGTTTCACAATTGCTTCTTCACGCTTCAAGTAGTCCATTTCAGATACAGGGGTGTGAACGCCAAGCAATTCAACAAGTCTCCAAACTTCAAGTCACTGTAAGCAACTTGATGCTGATGTTCTTAAGTGGAAAAAAAAATACATGCATCCCCTCTCTGTTGTCTTTTTCACCTCCCAGATTAACAGCAACTCATTGTGGCCAAGTGCAAAGTAATGCACATTGGGGCCAAGAATCCCAGCTACAAATACAAGTTGATGGGGTGTGAACTGGCAGAGACTGACCAAGAGAGAGATCTTGGGGTCGTGGTCGATAACTCACTGAAAATGTCAAGACAGTGTGCGATTGCAATAAAAAAGGCCAACGCCATGCTGGGAATTATTAGGAAGGGAACTGAAAACAAATCAGCCAGTATCATAATGCCCCTGTATAAATCGATGGTGCGGTCTCATTTGGAATACTGTGTGCAATTCTGGTCACCGCACCTCAAAAAGGATATTATAGCATTGGAAAAAGTGCAGAAAAGGGCAACTAGAATGATTAAAGGGTTGGAACACTTCCCCTATGAAGAAAGGTTAAAACGCTTGGGGCTCTTTAGCTTGGAGAAACGTCGACTGCGGGGTGACATGATAGAGGTTTACAAGATAATGTATGAGATGGAGAAAGAAGTCCTTTTCTCCCTTTCTCACAATACAAGAACTCGTGGGCATTTGATGAAATTGCTGAGCAGTCAGTTTAAAATCGATAAAAGGAAGTCCTTCTTCACCCAAAGGGTGCTTAACATGTGGAATTCACTGCCACAGGAGGTGGTGGCGGCTACAAGCATAGACAGCTTCAAGAGGGGGTTAGATAAAAATATGGAGCAGAGGTCCAAAAGTGGCTATTACGCACACTGTGTATATATATATATGTGTGTGTGTGTGTGTGTATAAATTTTTTGGCCACTGTGTGACACAGAGTATTGGACTGGATGGGCCATTGGCCTGATACAACATGGCTTCTCTGATGTTCTTATGTTCTTATGATGAAAGGGGTGGTGGTGGTGGTTTGGATTAGTCAAGTTACTCTGCTCTGGTAAGACCTCACCTGGAGTACTGTGTTTAGGTTTGGGCACCACATTTTAAGAAGGATATAGACAAGCTGGAACGGGTCCAGAGGAAGGTGACGAAGATGGTGAGGGGTCTAGAGACCGAGTCCTATGAGGAAAGGTTGAAGGAGATGGGTATGTTTAGCCTGTAGAGGAGGCGGCTGAGTGGTGATAGGATCACCATCTTCAAGTACTTGAAGGGCTGTCCTATAGAGGATGGTGTTGAATTATTTTCTGTGGCCCCGGAAGGTAGGACCAGAACCAAGGGGTTGAAATTGAATCAAAAGAGTTTCCGGCTCAACATTAGGAAGAACTTCCTGACCATTAGAGCGGTTCCTCAGTGAAACAGGCTTCCTCCTTGGGAGGTGGCGGGCTCTCCTTCCTTGGAGGTTTTTAAACAGAGGCTAGATGGCCATCGGACAGCAATGAAGATCCTGTGAATTTAGGGGGAGGTGTTTGTGAGTTCCCTGCATTGTGCAGGGGGTTGGACTGGATGACCCTAGAGGTCCCTTCCAACTCTAGGATTCTAGGATGCTTCAGGAGGTGGTGGGCTCTCCTTCCTTGGAGGTTTTTAAACAGAGGCTAGGTGGCCATATGACAGCAATGAAGATCCTGTGAATTTCGGGGGAAGTGTTTGTGAGTTTCCTGCATTGTGCAGGGGGTTGGACTAGATGACCCTGGAGGTCCCTTCCAACTCTATGATTCTAGGATTCTAAGTTCACGGAGGAGGGGGGGATGTCAAGAGAGCTAAAAGTCCCCCCCCTCCTCCAGGTGGAAGCCTGGAATCACAACTGACTTCCAGGCTTCCAAGATCAGTTCCCTTGGAGAAAACATTGAAGGGAAGCATTATAACTTGCTGAGGTCCCCCTCCAAACCCTCAGGCTCTACCCCCAAATTCTTCAGGACTTTCCCTGCCCAGAGGCAGCAAGCAACCCAAAGTCTCTGGAAGTCTTCAGGAAAGACAGAGCGTTTTGTATCCAAGTATTCATTAGGGGGATGGGGGTGGAGCTTTCATTTGTGTGGCTGTTGCTGCTTTTCATTGGCTGACATTTTGTGATTATAAATGCCCCCGTGGCACAGAGTGGTAAAGCTGCAGTACTGCAGTCGGAGCCCTCCGCTCACGACCTGAGTTCGACCCCTGCGAAAGCTGGGTTCAGGTAGCCGGCTCCAGGTTGACTCAGCCTTCCATCCTTCCGAGGTGGGTCAAATGAGTCCCCAGCTTGCTGGGGGAGGAAGCGTAGATGACTGGGGAAGGCAATGACAAACCACCCTGTTAAAAATCTGCTGTGAAAATGTTGTGAAAGCAATGTCACCCCAGAGTAAAAAAAACGACTGGTGCTTGCACAGGGGACTACCTTTACCTTTTTATTGTTTGATACATTATCAAAGATTTCAGGTTTTCACGGCTGGTAACATCATTAGGGTTTGTAGAACATCCTCAGTGGCGTTGCAGCCGGAGCAGGCGCTCTGACCTTCTTGGCTGCTGTGCATTGAGTGAGCACTCACTCAATACACAGTGAGCCAAGAAGGTCAGAGCGCCTGCTCACTCAATGCACAGCAGCCAAGAAGGTCTGAGCGCCTGCTCCGGCTGCAACGCCACTGAGGATGTTCTCCGCAGCTGAGAACAAAACGTCTGGAAGAAAAACTTTCGCCAGTAGAACACGGCACTTGAGCCCGAAAGATTCTACAAACCCTAAGTTTGATACATTATCTGTCTGTCTGTCTGTCTGTCTATCTGTCTGTCTGTCTGTCTGTCTGTCTATCTATCTATCTGTCTGTCTGTCTGTTAAAAATCTGCTGTGAAAATGTTGTGAAAGCAACATCACCCCAGAGTCGAAAACGACTGCTGTTTGCACAGGGGACTACTTTTACCTTTTTATTGTTTGATACATTGTCTGTCTGTCTGTCTGTCTGTCTGTCTATCTATCTATCAGTTTAACTTTCTTCTATCACATCCCCCCAATCCAATTGCTTTATGAAGAAAGGTAAAGGTAAAAGGTAAAGGCAGTCCCCCTGTACAAGCACCAAGTCATTACCGACCCATGGGGTGATGTCACATCATGACGTTTTCTTGGCAGACGTTTTTATGGGGTAGCTTGCCCTTGCCTTCCCCAGTCATCTACGCTTTCCCCCCAGCAAGCTCATTTTACCGACCTCAGAAGGAGGGAAGGCTGAGTCAACCTTAAGCCAGCTACCTGAACCCAGCTTCTGCCAGGATCGAACTTAAGTCGTGAGCAGAGTTTGGACTGCAGAACTGCAGCTTTACCACTCTGCATCACAGAGCTCCTAAATTATGAAGAAAAGCAGGATATGCATGGTTTTAATAAAGAGACAAGCGGTCCTCACACCCTGCCTCAGCCTGGGTCAAATGCCTCCCACCGAGGTTCTTGAGAGTTAATTGCCCAGAACCAATTTCCAGCCCCATCACACAGGGTAGGTCAGTCCGGCTGTCCTTAAGTGCCCTGCAAAATCAGGTTCCTTTCCAGGGCTCCAAACACTGCGCTCAGCTCCGCTCTGCATTCCACATCCACCGGAAGATTCATATCTCCCTGGCCGCAGCTTGAGAGCAATTTCCACTGGGTTGTTACTCCACCATGTGTATAGATCATGAGGGATGGCTCAAACATCTGTTTACGTTCAGCGGTTGAGGCAGCAGCGGCGGGGCTGGGGGGGCGGGGAGGGGAGGCCCGAAGCATTATAAATTTCATATTATGTTCTTCCTTTCAAGATCAAATGCAAGAACAGATGGAGGTCAACAATTACCCTGAAGCCGAGATATTCTTTCTACACCGCTGATAGCTAAATGCCTGGACACGTTTGCGTGGCGAAGGGTCAGCCCTGTGTTGGGCTTTGAGGCAGCTGCTGGCAAAATGCAGTGTGACCTAGAAGTCCAGGGCCCAAAGGAAACCAGGCTCTATTCCTGCATCAGGCTGAGGACCAGGGCTTCATCTGTAGCAGGAGCTCCTTTGCATATTAGGCCGCACCCCCTGATGTAGCCAATAAGAACATTAAGAACAGACATGTTGGATCAGGCCAACGGCCCAGCCAATCCAACACTCTGGATCACACAGTGGCAAAAAAAACCCCCAAACCCTAGATGCCATCAGGAGGTCCACCAGTGGGGCCAGGACGCTAGAAGCCCTCCCATTGTGCCCCCCCCCCAAAGCACCAAGAATACAGAGCATCACTGCCCCAGAAAGAGAGTTCCAACAATACGCTGTGGCTAAGAGTCACTGATGGACCTCTGCTCCACATGTTGATGCAGTCCTCCCTCGTTAAGCTGTCTATGCATGCAATCCTCCAAGAACTTACAGGCAGGCCTTGAATTCAGCAGGAGCTCACAGAAGCACAGCTCCTGAACCTTTTTGAGGGATCCCCCTCTAACTTGTCCATTGAATAGTAGGTGCAGTTGCGTAACAATCCCCGGATTAGGAGAGCAGGCAGGCAGCCAGTCACCAGGAGCTTTGCCACGCCCCCAGCAGCCCTCATTAACCCCTGGAGAAGCCTGCACTACCATTTTTTCAATTCTTATGTGATTTTGGGAGGTGGGTGGCTTGCTGGCCTTTTGACTGTGGGGGGGTGTGGCCAAGGAGAGCCCCAGGTGAGTGAGGCCTGCTTGGGCTAGCTGGATCTCTAGCCAGCCCAAGCAGGCCTTGCTCACCCGGGGCTCTCCTTTCTTGCATAGGGTTGCTTTTGATGGGCGAGGCCAGCATATGCTAATGAGTTATGCTAATAAGCTCCATCACCTATTTTTCTACAGAGTGACCCCTACTTACCGGGCTGTTATTACAGGGCCTACTGTAAGCTCTTGGAGGATTGGCTACAACAGGGATGTTTGGCCTAATATGCAGAAGAGTTCCTGCTACAGAAATATCCCTGCTGAGGACAACTGGGGAGGATGTCTCTTCGGCTCAGGCATTTGTGCTCCAGCTCCAACATCACAGATGTGCAAAGGAAGTCAACACCTCTTGGCGTCAGCCTCCCTGTCTACGAAGCTGAAGGCCATTAGATTCAGGATGAACAAAAGGAAACACTTCTTTATACATCCCAGTAGGCAGCCGTGTTGGTCTGAAGCAACAGAGCAAAGCTTTGTTCTACTTCTTTATACAGTGAGTGAGTAAAATGCAGAACTTGCAGCCGGAGGATGCAGCGACGGCTGCAGGCATAGACAGCTTTAAAGGGGGATGAGACAGATTCATGGAAGAGAGGTCTATCAGTGGCTGCTAGCCCTGGTGTCTACGGGGAACCAGGGCCAGGAGGCAACATCAGGGGAAGGCCTCGTCCTCCATGCCCTATTATTGGCCTTCCAGGAGAACTGGTTGGCCCCTGTGTGAGACAGGAGGCTAGACTAGATAGACCCTCCCTGGTCTGACCCAGCAGGGCTCTTCTGATGTTCTCAGGGGAGGGCCTCGACCTCCATGCCCTGTTATGGGCCTTCCAGAGGAACCAGCTGGCCACTGTGTGGGACAGGAGGCTGGACTAGATGGACCCTCCCTGGTCTGACCCAGCAGGGCTCTTCTGATGTTCTTATGAAGGCCTCAGCCTCTCTGCCCTGTTGTTGGCCCTCCAGGGGAACTGGTTGGCCCCTGTTTGAGACAGGAGGCTGGACTAGATGGACCCTCCCTGGTCTGACCCAGCAGGGCTCTTCTGATGTTCTCAGGAGAGGGCCTCGACCTCCATGCCATTATGGGCCTTCCAGAGGAACCAGCTGGCCACTGTGTGGGACAGGAGGCTGGACTAGATGGACCCTCCCTGGTCTGACCCAGCAGGGCTCTTCTGATGTTCTTATGAAGGCCTCGGCCTCTCTGCCCTGTTGTTGGCCCTCCAGAGGAACCAGCTGGCCACTGTGTGAGACAGGAGGTTGGACTTGATGGACCCTCACTGGTCTGATCCAGCAGGGCTCTTCTTCTTCTTCTTCAACATATGATGTTTATTTTAAAAATTCCAAGTTATACAGAACTTTGTTGGATGAATTAGTATCAAGTAGATTAATCCTACATATAACAAAATTCTACTGTGCATAAAGCACGATGGTATACGTAACTTTGTAGAACACCTTATTTAGCATTTAAGATAATGTCCAGTTTGCCAATTAATCAATCAATCAATAAATACATATATAAATAAATATCTGAAATAATGTCCAGTTTGCCAATCAAATACATATATCGTATTAAGGATAAACTGACAATTCAGCTAGAATTATTGACTCTTAAGCTAAGAATAATGCCTTGCTCCATCCCAAGTCAAACGAAAGGGAATACTTAAATAAAAAGAGAAAAGGGGATAACTGAAGTTCTTAAATGGAAACTACAGAGACCTACCTTAGAGCACAACAATGGGAGCAAATAATAATAATAATAATAATAATAATAAATTTTATTTCTATCCCGCCCTCCCCACCTCAGCAGGCTCAGGGCGGCTAACAACATTTTATAAAAACATACAATAATAATAATAAAACCTTTAAGTTTAACAATATAAAATATCAACAATAAACTTAATAACATTAAAAACCAGTTCAATAAATACAGTTATTCTGCGGTATAGTTCTTCAACCGCGTTGGCGGCTCCTTAATTTCTGATCTTCCTAACAGTCCGGGTGTGCAAATTTGAAAAGGACGGTCTTGCAGGCCCTGCGGAACTGCTCAAGGTTCCGCAGGGCCCGCACCTCCTCGGGGAGTCGGTTCCACAGAGTAGGAGCCGCAATCGAGAATGCCCGTGCTCTGGTGCTCTGATATTTTATCTCCTTCGGCCCGGGGATGGTCATTAGATTTTTCCCGACTGACCTCAGTGCTCTCTGGGGTTCGTATGGGGAAAGACGGTCCCTCAGGTAGGCAGGTCCTCGGCCATATAAGGCTTTAAAGGTAACGACCAACACTTTGTACTGGACTCGGTATACAATCGGCAGCCAGTGCAGTTCACGCAGCCCCGGTTGTATATGCTCCCGTTTTGGGAGCCCCATCAACAGCCTGGCTGCCGCGTTCTGCACTAGCTGCAGTCTCCGAGTCCGGCACAGAGGTAGCCCCAAGTAGAGGGCATTACAGTAGTCTAATCTTGAGGTGACCGTTGCGTGGATCACTGTTGCGAGGTCCCGGCGCTCGAGGAAAGGGGCCAACTGCCTTGCCCGCTTCAGATGGAAGAATGCTGACTTGGCAGTGGCTGCTATCTGGGCCTCCATTGATAGTGAAGGCTCCAGTAAAACACCCAGGCTCTTTACCTGGCGCGCTGCTTTCAATAGCGCACCATCGAAGGCCGGGAGAGCTATTTCCCTTCCCAGAGCGCCGCGACCCACGCAAAGGACCTCTGTCTTCGCTGGGTTCAGTTTCAGCCCACTCAGCCTGAGCCATGTCGCAACAGCCTGTAAAGCCCGGTCGAGATTCCCTGGTGCGGAGTCGGGCCAGCCGTCCATTAGTAGATAGAGCTGGGTGTCATCTGCATATTGATGGCAACCCAGCCCAAACCGCCGGGCAATCTGGGCGAGGGGGCGCATATAGATGTTGAACAACATTGGGGAGAGCACTGCTCCCTGAGGCACCCCACAATCCAGTGTGCGCCTCCGGGACCGTTCCCCCCCAATAGCCACCCTCTGTCCCCGACCTAGGAGAAAGGAGGAAAGCCATTGCAAGGCCGACCCCTCAACCCCAATGTCGGCGAGGCGGCGCGTCAGTAGCCGATGGTCGACTGTATCGAATGCAGCCGACAGATCTAACAACATCAGCACCGCAACGCCGCCTCGGTCCAGTTGCCGTTGGAGGTCATCCACCAAGGCGACCAGCACCGTCTCCGTCCCATGGCCCGGCCGGAAGCCCGACTGACATGGGTCCAGGACAGAAGCGTCATCCAGAAACCTCTGAAGCTGCAACGCCACAGCCCTCTCAATAATTTTACCTAGAAACGGTAAATTAGACACATAGAAAAGGGCAACTGGCCACACAGCATCTACATTTACTTTTGCCAAGCATTTGTAAGTCGAGAAGACTTTCATCCCATTTGGAAGCTGCTACTAGAATTTCCCCACCCCCACCCCCTTTTTTTTCTTTTTACGATTAATTGGTCCAATTAGAGAATCTGTCGCACTTGCTCCGCTTTTCCCATTCTTCAACGCTACTGACAGTGCAATTCTGTGCAGCATTACCCCACTGGGTGTCCCTTGGAATCAAAGGACTTAGACTGGCTTAATTTTACACAGGAAAGAAGAAGAAGATTTATATCCTGCCCTATATTCTGAATTTCAGAGTCTCAGAGCGGTCACAAGCTCCTTTACCTCCCCACCATCACCACCACAACAGACACCCTGTGAGGTGGGTGGGGCTGAGAGAGCTCTTACAGCAGTTGCCCTTTCAAGGACAACTCCTACGAGAACTATGGTCGACCCAAGGCCATTCCAGCAGCTATAAGTGGAGGAGTGGGGAATCAAACCATTTCTCCCAGATAGAGTCCGTACACTTAACCACTACACCAAACTACGCCAAACTGGAGGAGGAAGAGTTGGAATTGGTTTTATACCCTGCTCTTCAGTACATAGCAGCCCTGTGGCGCAGAGTGGTAAAGCAGCAGTACTGCAGTACTGTGGTCTGAACTCTCTGCTCAAGACCTGAGTTCGATTCCGGCGGAAGCTGGATTCAGGAAGCTGGCTCAAGGTTGACTCAGCCTTCCATCCTTCTGAGGTTGGTAAAATGAGTACCCAGCGTGCTGGGGGGAAAGTGTAAAAAACTGGGGAAGGCAATGGCAAACCACCCCATAAAAAGTCTCCCGTGAAAACATTGTGAAAGCAACGTCACCCCAGAGTCGGAAACGACTGGTGCTTGCACACGGGACCTTTTCTTTCTTTTCCTTCAGTACCCCAAAGAGATAACAGGAATTGAACCTGGGACCTTCTGCAGCCCTACACAAATAAGTCTTCTACACATCAACACACACGAAGCTGCCTTCTACTGAATCAGGCCCTTGGTCCATCAAGGTCAGTCTTATCTATTCAGGTTGGCAGCTGCTCTCCAGGGTCTCAGGCTGAGGTCTTTCCCATCCCCTCCTGCCTGGTCCATTTTAACTGGAGATGCTGGGGATTGAAACTGAGACCTTCTGCATGCCAAGCAGAGGCTCTACCACTGAGCTATGGCCCCTCTCCATGGCTCTCCAGCGTCTCAGGCAGAGGTCTTTCCCATCACCTCCTGCCTGGCCCATTTTAACTGGAGATGCTGGGGATTGAACCTGGGACCTTCTTCATGCCAAGCAGAGGCTCTACCACTGAGCTATGGCCCCTCTCCATGGCTCTCCAGGGTCTCAGGCAGAGGTCTTTCCCATCACCTCCTGCCTGGTCCATTTTAACTGGAGATGCCGGGGACTGAACCTGGGACCTTCTTTATGCCAAGCAGAGGCTCTACCACTGAGCTATGGCCCCTCTCCATGGCTCTCCAGGGTCTCAGGCAAAGGTCTTTCCCATCACCTCCTGCCTGGCCCATTTTAACTGGAGATGCTGGGGATTGAACCTGGGACCTTCTTCATGCCAAGCAGAGGCTCTACCACTGAGCTATGGCCCCTCTCCATGGCTCTCCAGGGTCTCAGGCAGAGGTCTTTCCCATCACCTCCTGCTTGGTCCATTTTAACTGGAGATGCCGGGGATTGAACCTGGGACCATCTGCATGCCAAGCAGAGACTCTACCACTGAGCTATGGCCCCTCTCCATGGCTCTCCGGCAGAGGTCTTTCCCATCACCTCCTGCCTGGTCCATTTTAACTGGAGATGCCGGGGATTGAACCTGGAACCTTCCTCATCCCAAGCGGAAGCTCTTCCCCTGAGCCACTTTCCAGGGCACAAACATCCCTCAAGCGAGCTCCCTACAAAAAGGCGGCTCTCCCAGACGCTCCGAAAGCACGGCTCTCCCCCGTACGGAGTTCCTTTTCCCAAGCAGCGAGAGGAGAGGCATCAAAAACGTTCCCAGTAATCAGCAGCTGGCCAGGGACCCAGAGCATCTCCCACATGTCAGGAACACTTGAGCCTCCATCACCAGCACAGCCAAAACCTCTCGTTCATTGTGTGTGTGTGGGGGGGGGCTTGTGGTCACTTGTGAATGCAATGCAGCTGTGCCATTCGTGTGATCAGAGGGCAGACAAGGCCACGGAGTAACAACAACAAGAAAACCCCCCTCAAAAGCTCTTTGGAAATCCAACATCCCTCTCGGCGTGTTGGGGGAGGGGCTTTCCCTGCTCACACAGGGTGACTGTGGTAGGTGAGAAGGGCAGCTGCCCCAGGACAGGGAGCAGAATGGGCAACATCAAGGGGGAAGTCATGAAGCACACACACACACACACACACACACCATGCTGGGAGGAGAATTCCTGGTGTCTCTGGAGTGGCTGCTTTTTGGTCTGCCCTGCTGGAAAAGCTGGAGAAGGGGTGGCCAAAGTGTGGCTCTTTCACACACATTTTGTGGCTCTCAAAACACCACCGCATAATTGGCCAGCTTGGAGAAAGCATTTAAAGTTAAAGTTGCTTTCTTTTCCCCTCCCCATTTATTTCCTTCCTTCCTTCTTTCCATCCTTCCTCCCTCCCAGCTCTCAAACATTTGATGTTCATAGAATCATAGAGTTGGAAGGGACCTCCAGGGTCATCTAGTCCAACCCCCTGCACAATGCAGGAAACTCACAGATACCTCCTCCTAAATTCATAGGATCCGCATCTCTGTCAGATGGCCATCTAGCCTCTGTTTAAAAACCTCCGAGGAAGGAGAGCCCACCACCTCCTAAGGAGGGAGCCTGTTCCACTGAGGAATTGCTCTAGCGGTCAGGAAGTTCTTCCTAATGTTGAGCCGGAAACTCTTCTGATTTAATTTCAACCCATTGATTCTAGATCTACCTTCTGGGGCAACAGAAAATTCCACCCCATCCTCTATAGGATAGCCCTTCAAGTCCTTGAAGATGGTGATCCTATCACCTCTCAGCCGCCTCCTCTCCAGGCTAAACATCCCCAGCTCCTTTCCTCATAGGACTTGGTCTCCAGACCTCTCACCAGCATGTCCTGCGGCTCTCAAACACCTGATAATTATTCCATGTGGCTCTTACATTAAGCAAGTTTGGCCAGGAGCATCTGACAAGGGGGTTCCGAGCTGATCAGAGTCCCACCTCCACTCTTCATCAATCAACACAGGGAAAGGCCCTCTAGGGCTATTTCCAATGTTCACAAAGCCCCTGAGGTGCAGCTTGTCATCCATGACTTGTTACAAAAGGGGTATGGAGCCAGTGAAACGTATCCTGGTTTGTGGGACAGTTCAGCTTGTGTTTTTTTTTCTGGGGGGGGGAGTTTTATTCCCCCCCCTTCCCCTTTTCCCTTCTGTTTGAAGACAATATCTCCCAGACTCTTCCTTTCTAGCTAACAAGGTTCCCGCCCCAAGATCTGGTGAGCTTGGAGCAAGCAAACAAAACAACCTGATGTCCGTTGCACAACTATTATCCAAGTAAGATCTTCTGCTTTGATCTCACAAAGAGCGGGATGAAGCACAGAATCTACAAAGGAGACACAAGCAGGTGTGAAGTCACGCAGAACACAAGCCCTGCCTGGGGGCAGAGAAGTCAGACCCCACACGTGAGCACACACGTGAACCTGCCTTACACGGAATCACAGCTGGGGTGGAATATTAGCAGGAGCTCCTTTGCGTATTAGGCCACACACCCCTGATGTAGCCAGTCCTCCAAGAGATGACAAGACTCTTTTTTTGTAACCTCTTGGAGGGTTGGCTACATCAGGGGTGTGTGGCCTAATACGCAAAGGAGCTCCTGCTAGAATACCAGCCCTGATCACAGCAATTGGTCCATCAGGGTCAGTCTTGTCTACTCAGACTGGCAGCTGCTCTCCAGAGACTCAGGCAGAGGTCTTTCCCATCACCTCCTGCCTGGTCCCTTTTAACTGAAGATGCTGCCAAGGATTCAACCTGGGACTTCCGTGGATTGAACCAGGTCCTATGAAGAAAGGTTGAAGGATCTGGGCATATTTAGAAGAAGAAGATATTGAATTTATATCCCGTCCTCCACTCCGAAGAGTCTCAGAGCGGCTCACAATCTCCTTTACCTTCCTCCCCCACAACAGAGGTGGGTGGGGCTGAGAGGGCTCTCACAGCAGCTGCCCTTTCAAGGACAACCTCTGCCAGAGCTATGGCTAACCCAAGGCCATTCCAGCAGCTGCAAGTGGAGGAGTGGGGAATCAAACCCGGTTCTCCCAGATAAGAGTCCGCACACTTAACCACTACAACAAACTGGCTCTTTCAACCACCCTTTCAAGGACAACCTCTGCCAGAGCTATGGCTGACCCAAGGCCATTGCAGCAGCTGCAAGTGGAGGAGTGGGGAATCAAACCCGGTTCTCCCAGATAAGAGTCTGCACACTTAACCACTACACCAAACTGGCTCTCTAGTTTAGCCTGGAGAGGAGGTGGCTGAGGTGATAGGATCACCATCTTCAACGACTTGAAGGGCTGTCCTATAGAGGATGGTGCAGAATTGTTTTCTGTGGCCCCAGAACGTAGGACCAGAACCAATGGGTTGAAATTAAATCAGAAGAGTTTCCAGCTCAACATTAGGAAGAACTTCCTGACAGTGAGAGCAGTTCCTCAGTGGAAGAGGCTTCCTCCTCCGGAGGTGGTGGGCTCTCCTTCCTTGGAGATTTTTAAACAGGGGTTAGATGGCCATCTGACAGCGATGAGGATCCTGCGAATTTAGGGGGAGGTATTTGTGGGTTTCCTGCATTGTGCAGGGGGTTGGACTGGATGACCCCGGAGGTCCCTTCCAGCTATATGATTCTGCATGCCAAGCAGAGGCTCTTGCACTGAGCCACCAGCCCCTCCCCAATATGAACCCATGAAGCTGCCTTATATGGAATCAGAACATTGGTTCAGCGAGGCCAGTATTGTCCACACCAGGGGTATTAAACTCACTTGTTATGAGAGCCGGATCTGACATAAATGAGACCTTGTCGGGCTGGGCCATGAGCACCATAAAATGGAATGTTGGGTAGCAGAGATATAAGCTTTATAAGGGACACAAACACAATTACAGAATTTTTGAAAAACTTTTTAAAAAGTGCATAAAATATTAGCGCTCGTTGGTCTTAAAGGTGCTTTCTTTGTCTCTCTCCCAGGGAATCCAGGGAACTGAGCAAAGGAAGTTCTAGCTCTTTCCTTCCTTCCCCAGGGGACCAAGAGGGGAAGTAGCCTCAGCCAAGAGAAGGAAGAGAGGCTTAGCTCAGTAGTTCTGCTGTGTGATGGAGAGAGCCTGGCAAAGCAGGCTATCCCTTCCCCACTTCCTCCCCAAGGGAGGAGCCTCAGCCAGTAGAGAAAATGGAGGCCTGATATGGCCTCTGGGCCGCATGTTTGACAACCCTGGTCTACACAGACTGGCAGCATCTGTCCAGGGACCCAGGTTTTTCACATCAACTGATTCTTTCAAACTGGAAATGCTGTGGATTAAACCTGGATATTTCTGCATGCCAAGTGCATTTCTGCTGAGCCACCGCCCTCCCCACTCAGGATTCTGCCATCCCTTTATCCTGTTGCCATGGTACCTATGAGTGAGAGACGTAAGTCAGCTGTGACTTGATGGACCCTCCCACTGCCACCACCATCAAGGCTCTGCTACGTGCTTGGGCAGGAGTGACAGACGCAGCCCTCCCCCGCCCCTCGGCTTCCAACTTGTTTTTTATTCCTTGGTGCACGGGTGGCCAAACTCGCTTCATGTAAGAGCCACATAGAATAAACAGAACGCAGGCAGGGAGGGAGGAAAAGTGGAAAGAAAGTCAATAGATTGGGGAGGGAGGGAGAGATGGAAAGAAAACAACTTTAAATGTGTTCTCGAAGCCACCGGCTGGCTTTGCTTGGAGAAGTGATTTCAAGAGACAAAGGCCTTCTCTAAGCCAGCCAACAGAGCATCGGGGGCTTCAAGAGCCACACAATGGCTGTGCTCACACACACAAAGTAATGAACTTCCCATCCATTTTCAATGCACTTTTCATCTGGATTTTGCCTGTCCATGCAGTGAAATCCGGTTGGAAAGTGCATTGAGAGTGTGTTATTTAGTGTGTGTGATCGCAGCCAACGTGTGTGAAAGAGCCACACGTGCCCCCCCCCGCTTTGGTGCAAGAATCAGCCCCCAAGAGATAAAACCCCAAAACAGCCTTCACTGGCCACATCAGACCAACTGACCAGCAGGGCTCCCTGACGGTCTCTTGTCAAAAAATGGAGGTCTCTTCAGTTGCATCTGATTTCCTGTGTTTTGTTACGCCTTTTTTGCGATTTGATCTGCGTTTTGCCCCCTTCCTTTTATGACGCATTCTCCCCACCCCACCCTGCTCTCAACCATCTTTTCTGCAGCGATGGCAATTGCTCCTTTATTAACTAATTATTTCACAAGCCAAATAAAAAGAGACTTTCTCGGGCCCCAACGCAGCATGAGGAAAGCGACCCGGAGTTATCATAGAGAGCTTGAAATTAATGAGGCAATAAAACTTAATGTGAACCTCTCCTCGGTCTTGGCTTCAAAAGATCCCCCACCACCACCACCCGGATCTCTTTATTTTGTTTGTAGGGGAACCAGCTATTAAGCAGAGGAGGGGACACATAAAATATCAAATGTTCTCCTTCATCTGTGATCACCAGCCGTTATGATGGTCCACTCTGGGAGAGCCTTTACTGAATGGGGGGGGGGGGATAGCTAATTGTTAGTTTCTCCGTCGAGGCAAGGCACTCAACAGAGGCAGAGGAAGGAACAAGAATCATAGAGTTGGAAGGGACCTCTAGGGTCATCTAGTCTAACCCCCTGCACAATGCAGGAAACTCACAAACACCTCCCCCGGGAAGTTGCTACAAAAATCCTCCTTTTTCCAGTGGCCCGTGTGTTCGTAGAATCATAAAGTTGGAAGGGACTTCCAGGGTCATCTAGTCCAACCTCCTGCACAATGCAAGAAACTCACAGATACCTTCCCCGAAATTCACAGGATCTTCATTGCTGTCAGATGGCCATCTAGCCTCTGTTTAAAAACCTCCAAGGAAGGGGAGCCCACCACCATCCCGAAAAGGATGACCTTGACAGGCTGGAAAACTGCGCTAAAACCAATGAAATGGATTTTAACAGGGAATAAATGAAAAGTTCTGCATTTAGGTAGGAAAAATCAAATCCATGGTTATAGGATGGGAGAGACTTGTCTTAGCAGTAGTATGTGCAAAAAGGATCTAGGGGTCTTCGTGGATCATACGCTGAACATGAGTCAACTGTGTGATGCGGTGGCTAAAGAGGCAAATGCAATTTTTGGCTGAATTAACAGAAGTATACTGTCCAGATCACATGAAGTGATGGTATCGCTTTACTCTGCTCTGGAAAGACCTCACCTGGAGTATTGTGTTCAGTTTTGGGCACCACATTTTAAGAAGGATCTAGACAAGCTGGAACGGGTCCAGAGGAGGGTGACAAAGATGGTGAGGGGTCTGGAGACCAAGTCCTATGAGGAAAGGTTGAAGGAGCTGGGGATGTTTAGCCTGGAGAGGAGGTGGCTGAGAGGTGATAGGATCACCATCTTCAAGGACTTGAAGGGCTGTCATAGAAGAGGATGGGGTGGAATTGTTTTCTGTGGCCCAGGACCAGAACCAATGGGTTGAAATTCAATCAAAAGAGTTTCCGGCTCAACATTAGGAAGAACTTCCTGACCGTTAGAGCAGTTCCTCAGTAGAACAGGCTTTCTCGGGAGGTGGTGGGCTCTCCTTCCTTGGAGGTTTTTAAACAGAAGCTAGATGGCCATCTGACAGCAATGAAGATTCTGTGAATTTAGGGGAAGGTATTTGTGAGTTTCTTGCATTGTGCAGGGGGTTGGACTAGATGACCCTGGAAGTCCCTTCCAACTTTATGATTCTATGACTCTATGAGCACACGGGCCACTGGAAAAAGGAGGATTTTTGTAGCAACTCCCCGTTGCCAAAAGTCACATCTCTTTGGCTTTGAAATAAGTGAAAAAGCAGACAGGAAAAGCTGCTGGTAAGAAAACGCCTAAAACAGACCCATTTCATTTCACAAAGGCCACTGTCATTTACACGCACTATCCAGAGGGATGCTAAAAGGGGAACAAAAAGGAGCAGGGCGTCGACATGTGGCAACGATCAGCGTTGAACATGTCCCAAGTCTACCTGCCAACATTTCAAAGCCATAAAGAGGGGAAGAAAGAAAATATTCACCTTTAATGCCATTGGATGAGAAGACCTTCTTGGAGCGCAACAGTGGAAAAACGATACATATCTTGCTCACAGCCCAAAGTCAGGGAATACCCCCCTTCTGAACAAGGGACACAACTGGCTACCCACGGAGACGTCACAGCTGCCGAGAGCTGACATTTGAAGCTGAGAGCGAGAAGGGAAGCAAAACCTGAAGGAGAAACCATTTAGACTGCATCGCTCAGTCTTGGTGGGCCGCCGTCCAGCAAAGTTCTCCCACCAGATTGGCAGCCCACAAACACCACCGAAACTCTAGGCTGGATGATGAAGAAGAAAATATTGGATTTATAGCCCACCCTATACTCTGAATCGCAGAGTCTCAGAGCGGTCACAATCTCCTGGTACCTTCCCCCACACACACAACAGACACCCTGTGAGGTGGGTGGGGCTGAGAGAGCTCTGACAGCTGCTGCCCTTTCAAGGACAGCTCTGAGAGAGCTCTGGCTGACCCAAGGCCATTCCAGCAGGTGCAAGTGGAGGAGTGGGGAATCAAACCCAGTTCTCCCAGATAAGAGCCCGTCCACTTAATCACTACACCAAACTGGCTCACTGAGACAGAAGAAGAAGAAGAAAAAGACTGCAGATTTATACCCCGCCCTTCTCTCTGAATCAGAGACTCAGAACGGTTTACAATCTCCTATATCTTCTCTCCCCACAACGGACACCCTGTGAGGTGGGTGGGGTTGAGGGGGCTCTCACAGCAGCTGCCCTTTCAAGGAAAACTCCTACGAGAGCTATGGCTTATCCAAAGCCATTCCAGCAGCTGCAAGTGGAGGAGTGAGAAATCAAAACCGGTTCTCTCAGATAAGAGTCCGCTCACTTAACCACTACACCAAACTGGCTCTTTCAACCACCCTTTCAAGGACAACCTCAGCAAGAGCTATGGCTGACCCAAGGCCATTCCAGCAGCTGCAAGTGGAGGAGTGGGGAATCAAACCCGGTTCTCTCAGATAAGAGTCCGCGCACTTAACCACTCCACCAAACTGGCTCTCTATTAGAGCTATGGCTGACCCAAGGCCATTCCAGCAGCTGCAAGTGGAGGAGTGGGGAATCAAACCCGGTTCTCTCCGATAAGAGTCCGCGCACTTAACCACTTCACCAAACAGGTAGAGAAACCCACATATGTGCAATTAATGTAAATAAGGAAATACAGATGGATGCATGGGAATATCTTTGGAAGAACTCTATGAGAATATCAACATGTCAGAGCATTAAAGAGAATTGTTTCAAGATGATATATAGTTGGTATATGACTCCGAAAAAACTGGCAAAGATGAGTAAAAAGATGTCGGATAGATGTTGGAAATGTAAGAAACATGAAGGTTCTTTTTATCATATGTGGTGGACTTGTGGTAAAGCGAAAAAGTTTTGGCAGATGATACAACAAGAAATATCTAAAATTTTGGGATATGATTTTAAGAAAGTTGCAGAGACTTTTCTGTTGGGATTACAAATGGAAAAATTTCCAAAAGAAGATAGAACTCTAATTTGGTACTTGCTCTCAGCTGCTAGGACATTGTATGCACAGTTGTGGAAGCAAGAAAAAATACCAGAGAAATGGGACTGGATTGTGAAAGTTTTATTGTGGAGTGAGATGGACAAACTAACAAGAACTTTAAGAGACTATGATTTGGAAGTGTTTAAAAGGGAGTGGAAAAAATTTAGATATATAGAGAAAGAGTGGAATATAAAAAGACATTGGACAATTTTTTAATAATGAGTATGAGATAAGGGAGAAATTGAATTTTGATCGATTAAGGGTACCTTTATAAGTGAACTTAAATATATAACTTCGGCGGGAGCCTAGAAATGGAGGGAGGGGGGGATAAGAAAATATCATATGGGTTAGGGATAGTAATGATATACACAGACATTGTTACCATATGTTATTAATAAAATTGTTTAAACAAAAAAAAGAGAAACCCACATATGCGCAACAAACCACAGGGATGAGTTGATCCATTGCCATGCAGCATTGAAAGAGCTGGCCATAATCATCTGAATTGGAGGCAACTATCTACCTGGACTGTGTATGTATCAGCAGGGTTGGAGAAGACCCAATATCACCTTCACCAGCTTCATTCCACTCCTCCACCTGCAGCTGCTGGAATGGCCTTGGGTCAGCCATAGCTCTTGTAGGCGTTGTCCTTGAAAGGCCAACTTCTGGGGGAACTCTCTCAGCCCCACCCACCTCACAGGGTGTCTGTTGTGGGGGAGGAAGGTAAAGGAGATGGTGAGCCACTCTGAGATTCAGAGTGGAGGGCACAGTATAAATCCAATATCACCATAATTTTCTCCTTCTCCTTCTCCTTCTCCTTTAGGAGAGGGGCTGTGGCTCTGTAAAAGAGCCTCTGCTTGGCATGCAGAAGGTCCTGGGTTCAACTCTCCAGCATGCCAAAGGGCCTTGCTGTGAGTGATACTGTTCTGTGTTTCTGTGAGTCTCTGTAACTGCTCTGGGAATGTAAAGGGGAGTCATATACTGTTTAGGGAGGGACGGTGGCTCAGTGGTAGAGCATCTACTTGGTAAGCAGAAGGTCCCAGGTTCAATCCTCAGCATCTCCAACTAAAAAGGGTGTAGGCAAGTAGACGTGAAAAACCTCAGTTTAAGACCCTGGAGAGCCGCTGCCAGTCTGAGTAGACAAGACTGACTTTGATGGACCGAGGCAAAAGAGGCTTGCAAAATTAAATCACCTGCACTGTAGGAGCACGCACAAAACCGGGCAGCCTCTGAATGGAAAGCAATTTTTGGGCGACCCTATCATTTGTCACTTTGCATTTACAAACATTTGAAGGGACTCCTCGCTCATTCCACGTTTCATATCATCACTTGTCATTTTGCATTTCTCTGCACATGCTGGCGTACAAACACGTCAAGGGATTCCACATTTTTGTCGGCCGATCAAAGCGTTCCAGTCGAAGCATCAATAAGAGGAAGCCAGCCATCTTGGACCTGGCCTCAGGGCGCAGGTTCATCGCCTGGAGATTAGGATTGCCGCCCTGAAGAAGCTGAGGCAGAGAGAGGTTTGGGGACTTACCAGAATGCCTCAACTCCTGTGTTGGAAGCTCTTCTGATTTTGTGGAGAGCGAGAGTCAACAGCAGAGCTGGCCAAACTTGCTTAATGCAAGAGCCACATAGAATAAACGTCAGATGTTTGAGAGCTGCAAGACATGAATGGCAGATGTTGGAGAGAAGGAAGGAAGGAAGGAAGGAAGGAAGGAAGGAAGGAAGGAAGGAAGGAAGGAAGGAAGGAAGGAAGGAAGGAAGGAAGGAAGGAGAAGATGATATTGGATTTATATCCCGACCTTCACTCCAAAGATTCTCAGAGCGGCTCACAATCTCCTTTACCTTCCTCCCCCACAACAGACACCCTGTGAGGTAGATGAAGATATTGGATTTATATCCCGCCCTCCACTCCGAAGATTCTCAGAGCGGCTCACAATCTCCTTTACCTTCCTCCCCCACAACAGACACCATGTGAGGTGGGTGGGGCTAAGAGGGCTCTCACAGCAGCTCTCACAGGGTCAGCCGTAGCTCTCGCAGAGCTTGTCCTTGAAAGGGCAGCTGCTGTAAGAGCTCTTTCAGCCCCACCTACCGCACAGGGTGTTTGTTGAGTGTGAGTGGGGGGGGGGGGGGAGGTAAAGGAGATTGTGACCACTCTGAGACTCTGATTCAGAGAGAAGGGCATGGTATAAATCTATGTTCTTCTTGTCTTTTTTGTGCAATTGGCAATGTGCCTCAATAGTGCTCAGAGCACGATGTGATAAAGGAAATGTTACTGATGACAATCTCCCCGCGGTGACTCACAGCCCTGTTTATAAAACCATGTCAAAACAGCGTCTCCTGGGGAGAGGCCAAACTGTGGTTTTGAATGGGAGTTCATCTTAGCAAGTATAGCAATTGGGAAGAGAAACATTTGTTACCAAACTGTGGGGGGGGGGGGGGGAATCGCACAGGAGCGACAGAGCAAAACCTCTATTTTCTCCCTTGGCTGAGGCTCCTCCCTTGAGGAGGAAGGCGGGGAGGGAGAGCTTGCTTTGCCAGGTTCTCTCAATCGCACAGCAGAGCTACTGAGCCAAGCCTCTCTCCCTTCTATTGGCTGAAGCTCCTCCTTCTCCTGGTCCCCTGGGGAGGGAAGGAAAGAACCAGAGCTTCTTTTACCCCGTACCCTGGATCGCACAGGAGAGATACAAAGAAAGCACTTTCAAGCCCCAGTGCTAATGTTTTAAGCATTTTAAAAAAATCTTTAATTGTGTTTGTGCCCTTTATAAAGTTTATATCTCTGCTACCTAATCTTAAATAGGGACACACATGGCCCAGCCCGACAGGGTCTCATTTATGTCAGATCTGGCCCTCAAATGAGTTCGACACCCCTGCTTTAAATCTTGTAGGCAAGGTTGCCTACTCTAGGTTGAGAAATTCCTGTAGATTTTGGGGCTCATGCTTGGGAAGGGCTGGGTTTGGAGAAGGGAGAAAGTTCAGCGTGGTCTAACGTCCTGATTTCTACCCTCCAAAGCGGCCATTTCCTTCAAGAGAACTGATCTCTAAAGTCTGGAAATCACTTGTAGTTCCAGATCTCCATACCCCATCGGGAGGCTGGTAACTCTTGTTTAATTGCCTTTCTCGGAAAAGAGGTGATGCAGGAAAATATCTAAATTTCTTAGGAAGTCTCTGGCTTGGCAGCGCATTTATATAGTCTAAACATCCACTCGAGGTTGGGAAGAAGCTGAGCAAAGCACTGAGCAAATGCTCTCGCCGCAGCAGCAATGCAAAATGTGTTTTGCAAACAGCAGCAAAAGGTGTTCCTGGTGGAAGGAAGCCGATGTCTACCCGCATGTCCCGTCCATGGCACACTTTCCCTCATCTCCAGGGATACATAACGTGGGCAAATCGAGCGGGAAACAGAAAGCGCGGGTGGTGGGAAAGTCGGCTCTCTTTAAGTAGGGCAGCAACAGCTTCCAAGTCTGCCTGGTGGTGGGCAGTGTTACTTCTAGTGTGAGTTAGCTCACAGGGGGGGTTTTAGCCTCCGGCTCACACATTTGTGTCTTAGCGGAGGAAAAATGACCCCCAAGCAAGCTAATTTATGCAGCAGTTCTAGGGTTGCCAAGACCAATTCAAGAAATATCTGGGGACATTGGGGGTGGAGCCAGGAGACATTGGGGGTGGAGCCAGGAACAAGGGTGTGACAAGCATAATTGAACTCCAAGGGAGTTCTGGCCATCACATTTAAAGGGACAACACACCTTTTTAAATGTCTTCCTTCCATAGGAAATAATGAAGATATTGAAGAAGATATTGGATTTATACCCCGCCCTCCACTCCGAAGAGTCTCAGAGCAGCTCACAATCTCCTTTACCTTCCTCCCCCACAACAGACGCCCTGTGAGGTGGGTGGGGCTGGAGAGGGCTCTCACAGCAGCTGCCCTTTCAAGGACAACCTCTGCGAGAGCTATGGCTGACCCAAGACCGTGCTAGCAGGTGCAAGTGGAAACCCGGTTCTCCCAGATAAGAGTCTGCACACTTAACCACTACACCAAACTGGCTCATAGGGGCTCATAGAATTGGACCCCCTGGTCCAATCGTTTTGAAACTTGGGGGGTACTTTGGGGAGAGGCACTAGATACTATACTGAAAACTTGGTGCCTCTACCTCAAAAAACAGCTCCCCAGAGCCCCTGAAACCTCCAGATCAATTCCCCATTATACCCTATGAGAATTGATCTCCACATAGGTAATAATGAAGTGCTCAGCAGTCGTTTCCCCCCCCCCCTTTCTGGCGACTCTGAAGTGAGGGATTGGCCTCTCTACTCACGAGTTGCTGCCAACTTCTTCCAAGTAACACAGACACACCAACCCAAGAGGAAGCCTTTCAATCGGAGACTGAAGCCTCCAGAGGTGGAAAGGCACATGGTCCTCTGGGGGAGGGGCTTCCCCCCATTGGCCAGCTGACTGGGGGGCGGGAAGGAGCCTGGGAAAGCAGAACAATCCCAATCCCCGCTGTAACCTGGGGATTGGCAAGCCAAAGCAGCTCACAACTTCAATGCCAGTAGCTCACGAAGTGGACTTTTCTCTCACAAAACTTTGCCAGCTTAGAGGGTGCATGGGTGGCGGGTGGGGGCCACCCAGCACCCAGAGAAAGACCAGCAGGCTGGGCAGAGTCAGCGTTTGAACCCTCATCTCTGCTGGGATGCCACCCGTCAGCAGAGGAACTTCTTGTCACCGGTTTCATTAGTGGAAAAGACAGAGAAGAGTCCTAGATAAAGTTGCCAACTCCAGAGTGGAACATTCCTGGAGGTCTGAGGGTGGGGTATGCATGGAGACCCTCGGTGCCATGCCGCCTGCCACCACTGCCCTCCCCCTTGCCACTGCAGGCATGGGGGCATGGGTGTGGCGGGGCTGGAGGCCTAGGACACCAGAAACCCTGGCACCGGCCCTGAAGATAGCCTTTGCAAGACCAGTCATCAAAAGGGTAAAGTTAAAGGACTTTGCTGTGAACTCTGACAGCTCCTTGTCCTTTTGAAAAGACCAGCCTAGCTCACGCCCCGGATCTTTCTCCAAGACAAAAGAGAGAAGGCATCGTTTGGGAATCTGACCATGCCTTAGATCAGGGGTGGCCAACGGTAGCTCTCCAGATGTTTTTTGCCTACAACTCCCAATGGCTGGGGCTGATGGGAGTTGTAGGCAAAAACATCTGGAGAGCTACTGTTGGCCACCCCTGCCGAAATGGAGCACCAGGAGACGCAAAACCACACAAGGAGGGGGGGGGGGGAATCTTTGAGATCAAAGACTAAAATTAAGTCAGGAAAGATTTCAAATTTTGGCAGTTCCTTCATCAGCTTTTCCATCTGTCCTTGAGGACTGAGAGATAGCAAGGCTGGGAGGGAGGGGGAGCCCCATTTGGAATGAAAACAGTATTTAAAAGACAATATAAATATTGTCGATGCAGCTTGCAATCTCTCACTCACCAGGGCAAATGCGTTCCATTAATCATCGGCTGCTCCCTGAGACGCAGCATCTTATCTCCGGATCGCTCCCCAACGCTCACTCCATAGGACATCTCAAAAGCTATAGTTACGCCAATAAAATATGGATTAAGCATTATTAATATTTAGGTGACGGGCCCAGAACACATTCCTTCCTCAAGGGGTTGAGCATCCATAGCCATGTGCTGACTTTGGAATATCAGAACCTCCTGCCTTATTCACACCTCTTGCACCCAGAACAAGAGACCTGCAGGGACACTGTGGCTCAGTTTGTATGCAGCAAGTCTCTGGTGAGCTGTGGTTGCCAACCTCCAGGTGGGCCCTGAAGTTTCCCCAGAATTTCAAAAAGATGAATTGCAAGAAAAAGATGATGATTATTATTACATTGGATTTATATCCCGCCCTCCACTCAGAGCAGCTCACAATCTCCTTTATCTTCTCCCCCCCCACAACAACTTCCCCCCCTGTGAGATGGATGGGGCTGAGAGAGCTCTTTCAGAAGCTGCCCTTTCAAGGACAGTTCTGCAAGAGCTCTGGCTGACCCAAGGCCATTCCAGCAGGTGCAAGTGGAGGAGTGGGAAATCAAACCTGGTTCTCCCAGATAAGAGTCTGCGTACTTAACCACTACACCAAACTAGAAAGCAGACAGATGGAAATCTTCCTCATGTCAATGTGGCCACACAGGAGAAAGTAATTTTAAAAAGTGCAATTGGAGTTAAGGTTTTATTATGACAATTCCAATTCAAGAATCATTTTAAGGTAGATGCTGAGCTGATATAATTGAGTGCACCTGGTGATGTGGCATATGCAAATCAGTTGTGCTAATGAGCTCCGGCATCTCATTTTCTACAAAATGACCTCAGGTTAGAAGCATTCCTGCCATACTTGTGTTTGCTTCCTAATACAGTTCATCCATGACTGCAGGGCTGGAGGCTACACGATCTGCTTGGGGGTTAACCTGGCAGGGAGTGGGGTCAGTGCCCAGACTTCTCCAGATGTCTGTCTGTGCACTAAGCTATCAGACCAAGAATTTCAGAAGACACTCTGTGTCACACAGTGGCTAAAAAAAAAACCCAGGTGCCATCAGGAGGTCCACCAGTGGGGCCAGGACACTAGAAGCCCTTCCACTGTGCCCCCCCGCAAGCACCAAGAATACAGAGCATCACTTGCCCCAGACATAAGAACATAAGAGAAGCCATGTTGGATCAAGCCTCCTTCCTTGGAGGTTTTTAAACAGAGGCTAGAGGGCCATCTGACAGCAATGAAGATCCTGTGTATTTAGGGGGAGGTGTTTGTGAGTTTCCTGCATTGTGCAGGGGGTTGGACTAGATGACCCTGGAGGTCCCTTCCAACTCTTTGATTCTATGATTCAATGGCCCATCCAGTCCAACACTCTGTGTCACACAGTGGCCAAAAAAACCCAGGTGCCATCAGGAGGTCCATCAGTGGGACCAGCACACTAGAAGCCCTCCCACTGTTGTCCCCCCAAGCACCAAGAATACAGAGCATCACTTGCCCCAGACATAAGAACATAAGAGAAGCCATGTTGGATCAGGCCAGTGGCCCATCCAGTCCAACATACTGCGTCACACAGTGGCCAAAAAAATCAGGTGCCATCAGGAGGTCCATCAGTGGGGCCAGGACACTAGAAGCCCTCCCACTGTTGCCCTCCCCAAGCACCAAGAATACAGAGCATCACTGCCCTGAACATAAGAACATAAGAGAAGCCATGTTGGAGCAGGCCAATGGCCCCTCCAGTCCAACACTCTGTCTCATAAGAACATAAGAGAAGCCATGTTGGATCAGGTCAGTGGCCCATCCAGTCCAAAACTCTGTGCCACACAGTGGCCCCCCAAAAAACAGGTGCCATCAGGAGGTCCATCAGTGGGACCAGGACACTAGAAGCCCTCCCACTGTTGTCCCCCCAAGCACCAAGAATACAGAGCATCACTTGCCTCAGACAGAGACTTCCATCTATATCCTATATGCAATTGTCCCTCTCTGAGTTTTAGGGTCATTCTAAAGAAATGAAGAGAACCTGAAAAGTAGACACAGCTCCAAAAACTGATTTATGCTTCAGAGGCTTTTCCAGCACCCGTAGTTAAATGAGACAAACGGGAACTTCCCAAAAGCAAATGGGTGGCCCCCATTCTGTCCACCCCAGATCTCGGTGAGCAAATGCAAAATGCAAGAAAATGAACCCTCCATGTGAGCCTGGAGATCTCCCGGAAGTACAACTGATCTTGCACAACAGAGATCACTTCCCGGGAGAAAAGGGCTGCTTTGGAGAGTAGAGCGTATGGCAATATACCCCACTGAATTCCCTCCTCTCCCCAAACCCTGTCCTACTCAGGGTCCACCCCTAAATTTCCAGGAATTTCCCAGCCTGGAGTTGGCACGCCTACCCTCGAATGCCCCATTCAGATGCCCACACCTGTAGCCCTTATTCCAGAGTCTGGAAAAAACGGATTCTCTATTGTGTTCACACCCAGGGCTGGCTCTGCAGCTGGACAAACCAGGTGATTGCCGAGGGCGCCAGCTTTCTGGGGGTGCATAATTGAGTACTCCCCATGTGACCTGTTTAGCCTAGAGAGGAGGCGGCTGAGAGGTGATGGGATCACCATCTTCAAGTACTTGAAGGGCTGTCATATAGAGGATGGTGTGGAATTGTTTTCTGTGGGCCCAGAAGGTAGGACCAGAACCAATGGGTTGAAATTAAATCAAAAGAGTTTCCGGCTCAACATTAGGAAGAACTTCCTGGCAGTTAGAGCGGTTCCTCAGTGGAACAGGCTTCCTCCTCAGGAGGTGGTGGGCTCTCCTTCCTTG
Source organism: Heteronotia binoei (assembly GCF_032191835.1). NCBI lineage: Eukaryota > Metazoa > Chordata > Lepidosauria > Squamata > Gekkonidae > Heteronotia > Heteronotia binoei. The sequence goes on along the minus strand of NC_083236.1, from coordinate 68,159,357 downwards.
GAGGTTTTTGAACAGAGACTGGATTGACAGTGGTCTGCCCTAGCCAGTGGTCTGACCTAGCCTCAGATCGCAAAGCATGGAGGCACACCATCCACCAGGCTGTCTCTTCCTTTGAGAACGCACGCATAGCTGGTCTTGAGGACAAAAGGAGATTGAGGAAGAATCGCACTGCTACAGCACCAACCCTAAATCAGACTTTTCCCTGCAGCCACTGTGGCCGGACCTGCCTGTCCCGCATTGGTCTTGTCAGCCATCAGCGAGCCTGCAGCAGACGTGGACTATTGCACCCTTCTTAAATCTTCGTTCGCGAACTCAAGCTGAGAGAGGATTGACAGCAGTGTGGATCCTGTGAATTTCGGGGGAGGGGTTTGTGAGTTCCCTGCATTGTGCAGGGGGTTGGACTAGATGACCCTGGAGGCCCCTTCCCACTCTAGGATTCTATGACTTGGTGACGTCATCAGTGCAGGGGGAGGGGTGCCAGACAGTCTAGAGCCGGCCGTGTCCACAGTCTGGTTCTCCAGCTGGATCGCTCAGCTCTCACCACCATTCCCTCCCTTTCTTGGTTCAGCTCCACCAGCCCTTGCGCCCCCTCCCCAACCCCAACTTTCTATTACGCTATTTACTAACAGGAGAGGCTGCAATTCAAGCTGTCAAAACACCGTGATAATGACTGTAAACTGCCCAGCTACACACCATTAGCAACCTCCTGTCCAAACAAACAGCCAAGGATCTGACAACCAGGCCCCACATGGTTGCAAGATGCCTCCGGTGTCCCCGAGTGCGGAACTCACGTCTTTTGCCATGTTGTGGGGCGCTGCAACTGCACGCTCTTGGGCACTCTCTGGGCCTCCTAGGGGCACCGCCCGGCTTCCCCAGTTGCTAAGGCTACGACTTTAAAGAGGCATCCAGGGCAATAGAAGGGTTGCCAACTCCAGGCTAGGAATTTCCAGAGATTGGGGGGTGGAGCCCAGGCAGAGCAGCATTTTTTGAGAGCGTCAGGACCTCCATGGGGTACAGTGCCCAGAGTCCAACCTCTGAAGTTGCCATTTTCTCAAGGGGAATGAATCCCTGTAGTCTGCAGGACTCCAGCCCCTGCCTGGAAGTTGGCATCCCAATGCAATAAGGCCTGTTGGCAGCTGGCTCCAGAAAGAGTGGGGGTTCAAGTGAAGAAGAAGAAGAAGAAGATATTGGATTTATATCCTGCCCTCCACTCCGAAGAGTCTCAGAGTGGCTCACAATCTCCTTTATCTTCCTCCCCCACAACAGACCCCCTGTGAAGTAGATGAAGATATTGGATTTATATCCCGCCCTCCACTCCGAAGAGTCTCAGAGTGGCTCACAATCTCCTTTCCCTTCCTCCCCCACAACATACCCCCTGTGAGGTAGATGAAGATATTGGATTTATATCTGGCCCACCACTCCAAAGAGTCTCAGAGCGGCTCACAATCTCCTTTACCTCCCCCCCCCCGCGGTCAACAGTCACCCTGTGAGGTGGGTGGGGCTGGAGAGGGCTCTCACAGCAGCTGCCCTTTCAAGGACAACCTCTGCCAGAGCTACGGCTGACCCAAGGCCATGCTAACAGGTGCAAGTGGAGGAGTGGGGAATCAAACCTGGTTCTCCCAGATAAGAGAGCTCTGGCTGACCCAAGGCCATTCCAGCAGGTGCAACTGGAGGAGAGGGGAATCAAACCCGGTTCTCCCAGATAAGAGAGCTCTGGCTGACCCAGGGCCATTCCAGCAGCTGCAAGTGGAGGAGTGGGGAATCAAAGCCAGTTCTCCCAGATAAGAGAGCTCTGGCTGACCCAAGGCCATTCCAGCAGCTGCAAGTGGAGGAGTGGGGAATCAAACCCGGTTCTCCCAGATAAGAGAGCTCTGGCTGACCCAAGGCCATTCCAGCAGCTGCAAGTGGAGGAGTGGGGAATCAAACTCGGTTCTCCCAGATAAGAGAGCTCTGGCTGACCCAAGGCCACTCCAGCAGCTGCAAGTGGAGGAGTGGGGAATCAAACCCAGTGCTCCCATTAAGAGTCCGCACACTTCACCACTACACCAAACTGGCTCTCTATTAGAGCTATGGCTGACCCAAGGCCATTCCAGCAGCTGCAAGTGGAGGAGGGGGGAATCAAACCCGGTGCTTCCAGATAAGAGTAGCTCTCCAGATGTTTTTTGCCTACAACTCCCACCATCCCCAGCCAGCATGGCCAATGGCTGGGGTTGATGAGAGCTGTAGGCAAAAAAAATCTGGAGAGCTACCGTTGGCCACCCCTGCTCTCATGAGTTCTGCTAGTGAGCTCTGCCACCTATTTTTCTACAAAACAACCTTCGAGTGTTATTAGCATAACTCATTAGCATATCCCCCCCCACCAGCCAAAAGCAACCCAACGCAAGAAAGGAGAGCCCCAGGCGAGCGAAGCCTACTTAGGCTTGCTCGAGATCCAGCCAACCCAAGCAGGCCTCACTCACCTGGGGCGCTCCTGGGCCACCACCCCCAGTCAAAACACCACCCGAAAGCGACAGGCTCTGCCTCATCCGGCGGACTGGGGACTGAAGGCAAGCTGGTTCTCTTCTCGAGAGAGTGTAAAGAAGCCAAGGACCGGACCGCGCTGCGGCCACACGGCCAGCAGCAGTGACAACTGCAGGGTGTGTTTGTCAGAGCGGCGCAATCCATCACGGCCGTGCTGCAAGCAAGCGAATGCAGAAAGTCAAAGAGAACTGTGCAAAATGCCACTCCACGGAAGGGCAGATGATGGAAAGTCTCCCATTTGAATAATACAGAGCAGGGAGGCGCAGAAAGGGATCCATCCAGAGTCACAAAGCGTCGACCTTTACGCTCCCCCCACCTCTGATGAGTTATGGGCCTTCTCCAAAGGCCCCACCCAGCCGCCCTCCCCCCCCCCTTTGCCCTTCTGCACTCCCCTCCCCTCCGCTGGGTATAAACTCAAGGCAATGATTTATTTGCATCCTGCAAGGCAAAAACAAACGGGACATTTTACATATTTATATCGTAAGATAAACCGATACTTAAGCTGATCAAAGCCAGCGGGAGATCTGGAGGCAATTACGGCAGGCTATTTGCTCTGCACGTGGTCCCTCTCCAGCCTGGAGGACTGCCTGGCCTGGAAGACGCGGAAGGGAAGGCCGAGCCAGGGTGGACAAGCGGGAAGGGAGCCGTCTCCTGCCTTCTGGAAGCCCACGGAATTCAACTGAACCATGGCCACAGGGAGAAACTGCTGAGCAGGAGCAGAGGGCAATTTGTGTCCCGTGCAGAAATGCAAAGGAAGAGCAGTGCCCCGGGGAAGGCTCAGTGTGGGCACCTCTCCGTCATCAGTTGTTAAGACCTGGTTGGCTTTGATGCAGGAGGAGGTGTAGAGCAATGGAGCCTCATCACCTGCTCTCCAGGCACAAAGTCGCCGGTTCAAACCCCAGCAAGTCCACTTGAAATATCTCAAGCAGCTGAGAGAAGGAGGAGGAGAAACCATATTTATACCCTGTCCTTTACTACTCAAAGAGGCCCTGTGGTGCAGAGTGGTAAAGCAGCATTACTGCAGGACTGTGGTCTGAACTCTGCTCACAACCTGAGTTCGATTCCGGCAGAAGCTGGATTCAGGTCGCCGGCCCAAGGTTGACTCAGCCTTCCATCCTTCCGAGGTCAGTCAAATGAGTCCCCAGCTTGCTGGGGGGGAAGCGTAGATGACTGGGGAAGGCAAAAGCAAACCACCCCGTAAAAAGTCTGCTGTGAAAACGTTGTGAAAGCAACATCACCCCAGAGTCGGAAGCGACCGGTGCTTGCACAGGGGACCTTTCCTTTCCAAAGCCCCCGCCGCTCCATTGGCTGGTTTGGAGAAGGCATGTCTCTCTTTCAGTCACTTCAAGCCAAGCCAGCTGGCAGCTTGGAGAATTTATTTATTTATTTACTTTATTCTATTGTTAGCCCGCCCTTCCCGTAAAACAGGGAGCCCCGTGGTGCAGAGTGGTAAAGCTGCAGTACTGCAGTCTGAGCTCTCTGCTCACAACCTGAGTTCGATCCCAGCGGAAGCTGGGTTCAGGTAGCCTTCTCGAGGTTGACTCAGCCTTCCATCCTTCCGAGGTCGGTCAAATGAGTCCCCAGCTTGCTGGGGGGGAAGTGTAGATGACTGGGGAAGACAAGGCAAACCACCCCGTAAAAAGTCTGCCGTGAAAACGTTGTGAAAGCAACGTCACCCCAGAGTCAGAAACGACTGGTGCTTGCACAGGGGACCTTTCCTTTCCTTGCCTTTACTACCCAAAGGAGTCTCAGAGCATGTTACAATCTCCTTTCCTTTTCCAAAACCGACACCCTGTGTTCCCTCTAAGCTGTAAAGTCTTGTGAGCAAAAATTCTACTTTGTGAGCTACCGGCGTTCAACTTGTGAGATGCTGCATAAATTCTTTTGGCTCTGGGTTCCTCCTTCCTGAGCTGAGACCAAAATGTGTGAGCTGGAGGCGAAAAGATTGTGAGCTAGCTCACACTAACCCGCTTAGGGGGAACACTGCCTGTGAAGTAGCTGGGGCTGAGAGAGCTCTGAAAGAACTGCTCTTGAGCAGAACAGCTCTGAGAGAACTGTGGCTGACCCAAGCTCACACCAGCAGCTGCATGTAGAGGGGTGGGGAATCAAACCCAGTTCTCTTAGACTAGTGTCCACTGCTCTTAACCCCTACAACAGACTGGCTCTTTGCCTGAGACCGTGGAGAGCTGTTGCCAATTAAGGTAGAGCACTCTGAGCTAGGTAGACAGGTAGCCTCACTCAGAAGAAGACAGCTCCATCTGTTCCCATTCCCTCTCATCTATGGTTGCCAGGTCTGTGTTGGGAAACACCAGGAGACTTTGGGCGTGGATCCAGGAGAGGGTGGGGTTTGGGGAGGTCCCTTTAAATGCTTTTTGAGGAGTGGGGGCTGCAGGCGCCTAAATTCCAAGTGGCTCACTTGCAAAAGCCATTCAAAGGGAATGTTCCCTTTAAACTGTCCTCGCAAGCCAGTGCTGAGGGTACCTTCCATGGAGCTGTATCCCCAACACGATGACGACACTTTTGTGTGATGTCATCACATTAAGGACATCCGCTATCCCTCCTGGAACGCCCCCAAAGTCCCCCACCGGGGAGGAGGCGGGACCCAGCAACCCTTTTGTTGTTGTTCAGTCACACAGTCAAGTCTGACTCTTTGCAACCCCATGGATCAAGTCACGCCAGGCCCTCCTGTCTTCCACCATCCTCTGAAGTCTGCTCAAATTCGTGTTAGTTACATCGGTAACACTGTCCAGCCATCTCATCTTTTGCCGTCCCCTTCTTCTTTCGCCTTCTGTCTTTCCCAGCATCAGGGCCTTCTCCAGGGAGTGCTCCCTTCTCATTGGGTGGCCAAAGTATTTAAGCTTCAGCTTCAGCATCTGATCTTCCAGAGAACAGTCAAGGTTGATTTCCCTTAGGACTGACTGACTGGATCTTCTTGCAGTCCAAGGGACTCTCAAGAGTCTTCTCCAGGGAGTGCTCCCTTCTCATTTGGTGGCTGAAGGATTTGAGCTTCAGCTTCAGCATTTGACCTTCCAGTGAACAGTCTGGGTTGGTTTCCCTTAGGACTGACTGATTGGATCTTCTTGCAGTCCAAGGGACTCTCAATAGTCTTTTCCAGGGAGTGCTCCCTTCTCATTGGGTGGCCAAAGTATTTAAGCTTCAGCTTCAGCATCTGACCTTCCAGGGAACAGTCTGGGTAGATTTCCCTTAGGACTGACTGATTGGATCTTCTTGCAGTCCAAGGAACTCTCACGATTCTTCTCCACCCCCACAGCTCAAAAGCATCTAATCTTCTGTGCTCGGCCTTCCTTATGGTCCAGCTCTCACAGCCATACATAGCAACCCTAATCATGTATATTTTAAACTGTAAGCTACCTTGTAGGGCAGAAAAGGGGAGGATACAACTTTGGTAAATAAATGAAACAATAATTAAAGACGCCAGATATTTAATGCCCTATAGCAGCTTGTAGCTCCCTCCCCAGCCTGAACCCCAACTGACCCAAATCGCATCTGCCTCTCCTATCAATACCACCCCAAAAGTACCATCCCAATAAGCAAGGCTATTTTTGTAGCAGGAATGCCTTTGCATATTAGGCCCCACCCCCCTGATGTAGCCAATCCTCCAAGAGCTTACAGGGCTCGAAGTACAGGGCCTACTGTAAGCTCTTGTAGGATTGGCTACACCAGGGAGGTGGAGCCTAATACGCAAAGGAGTTCCTGCTACAAAAAAAGCCTGATACATAAAGAAAGGCATGTGCTCTCTCGGAAAAGCTGCACACAACAGGTCACGCAGCCAGAGCCGATTCCACAACCTCTCAAATGCTGCAGTAATCTTTGGATAGAGCCTTTATTCTCTCTGACTTGAAAGCTATTTAAATGCTCACAGGGGCCCGCTTGCAATCCTGTTCTATTTTTAGCGTCATTTATCTTCATTTGTGCAATATCCACAAAAAGCAAAAGAAAAAATGAGGGGGGGGGGGGTTGTTCCTTTTTCCCCCTCTGTGGTGCAGAAAAAGAAATCAAGAGGTTTTGGTGCTCCAAAAGAAGAAAGGTCCACGTGCCAAATTCCTGCATAATACTGGCCGAAGGGGAGGGGGAGGCTTCTGAAAAGGGATGTTAAGAATATTTGAGGCACCATGGCATTGTAGGTTGGAGCCTGACAGGGGGACTGCACATTTCACATGGTCATTAGGGTTGCCAATCCCCAGGTGGAGAAGAAAAATACAATCCGAGAGAGGTCACTATAAGAAGAAGAAGAAGATATTGGATTTATATCCCGCCCTCCACTCCGAAGAGTCTCAGAACGGCTCACAATCTCCTTTCCCTTCCTCCCCCACAACAGACACCCTGTGAGGTAGATGAAGATATTGGATTTATATCCCGCCCTCCACTCCGAAGAGTCTCAGAGCGGCTCACAATCGCCTTTCCCTTCCTCCCGCACAACAGACACCCTGTGAGGTGGGTGGGGCTGGAGAGGGCTCTCACAGCAGCTGCCCTTTCAAGGACAACCTCTGCCAGAGCTCTGGCTGACCCAAGGCCATTCCAGCAGGTGCAAGTGGGGGAGTGGGGAATCAAACCCGGTTCTCCCAGATAAGAGTCCTCACACTTAACCACTACACCAAACTGGCTCTCCAACTATAATGGATAACACAACAAAAAAATGCAAGCTAGTGACCAATTTACTAAGAAGTATATACTTAGTAAATTGGTCACCAGCTTGCATTTTTTGTTGTGTTATCCCCAGGTGGGGGCAGGGGATCCCCCGCTTTGGAGGCCCTCCCCCCCGCTTCAGGGTCATCAGAAAGTGGGGGGGGATGTCTGCTGGGCATAGAGACTGATTCCCATAGGGTATAATGGTGAATTTATCTGTGGGCATCTGGGCTCGGAGGGGTGTTTTCTGAAGGAGAGGCACCACATTTGCAGCATAGCATCTGGTGCCTCTCTTCAAAAGACCCTCCAAGTTTCAAAAAGATCGGACCGGGGAGTCCAATTCTACAAGCACCCAAAGAAGGCGCCCCCATCCTTCATTGTTTCCAATGTAGGGAAGGCATTTAAAAGGTGTGCGGTCCCTTGAAATGTGATAGCCAGAACTCCCTTTGGAGTTCAGTTTTGCTTGTCCCAACCTTGCTCCTGGCTCCCCCACCCAATATCTCCTGGCTCCACCCCCAAAGTCCCCAGATATTTCTTGAATTGGACTTCGCAACCCTGACTGAGAAAGGGAACCAGCAGCTTCACAGAGCAACGGTAGCCACAGAACTTGCCAGTCAGCCATTGCAAGCGGTGGGAATCTCTCTGTGGGGCACAGTCTGGTGGCCTCTCATCCACACACCAACTCTTCCCACCCAACAGGAAAGCCCTAATTCCAGCCAAGAGAGGGGTTTCTTAGCTCTGTGCAAGCTCAGAGATGCACAAGCAGAGCCAGCTAGGGCCCGGAGATCTCCCAGAATTACAACTGGTCTGCAGATTGGAGAGGTCAGCTCCCCTGGAGAAAACGGCTGCTTTGGAGGGCGGGCTCTGTGGCCTTGGACCATGCTGGGGCTCCTCCCCTCCCCAACCCCCACCCTCTCCGGATCTCCTCCTCCAGATCTCCAGGAATTTCCCACCTTGGAATTGGCAACCCTAAGCAGAGCCCCTCCTCCTCTGCTGAAGGAAGGTTCTTGTTATAAAGGGCTTTTTTGAGCAGGAGCACAGTTCCGGTTGGCTTGGTGGCAGGGGGTGTGGCCTAATATGCAAATTAATTCCGGCTGGGCTTTTCCTACAAAAAAGCCCTGTGTGAAACAATGGTGATGTCAGGGAGTGTGGCCTAATAAGCAAGTGTGTTCCTACTGGGCTTTTTCTATCCCCCCCCCCCAAAAAAGCCCCATTTGGATGGATGGATGGATGGATGGATGGATGGATGGATGGATGGATGGATGGATGGATGGATGGATGGATGGATGGATGGGTGGATGGATGGATGGGTGGGTGGGTGGGTGGGTGGGTGGATGAGTGGATGGATAGATGGGTGGGTGGATGGATGGATGGATGAGTGGATGGATGGATGGATGGATGGATGGATGGGTGGATGGATGGATGGGTGGGTGGGTGGGTGGATGAGTGGATGGGTGGGTGGATAGATGGGTGGGTGGGTGGGTGGGTGGATGGGTGGGTGGGTGGGTGGGTGGGTGGGTGGATGAGTGGATGGGTGGGTGGATAGATGGGTGGGTGGATGGATGGATGAGTGGATGGATGGATGGATGGATGGGTGGGTGGGTGGGTGGGTGGATGAGTGGATGGGTGGGTGGATGGATGGATGAGTGGATGGATGGATGAGTGGATGGATGGATGGATGGATGGGTGGGTGGGTGGGTGGATGAGTGGATGGGTGGGTGGATAGATGGGTGGGTGGATGGATGGATGAGTGGATGGATGGATGAGTGGATGGATGGATGGATGGATGGATGGATGGATGGATGGATGGATGGATGGGTGGGTGGATGAGTGGATGGATGGATGGATGGATGAGTGGATGGATGGGTGGGTGGGTGGATAGATGGATGAGTGGATGGGTGGGTGGGTGGATGATTGATAGATGATAGATAGACAGACAGAGACAGACAGATGATGGATAGATTTTCTCCTGCTACCATAACAAATAATACATCCAACAATTCTACAAGACAACTCTCTTGAAAGTAAAGCATTCTAATCAATTCCGTCAAACTGAATTTCAATCTCCACGGCATGGAAGGACCATCAATCACTTTTCACCATAAGAACAAAGTGGGAGTCCAGTGGCACCTTTAAGAGCAACAGAGCTTTATTCTGGGCATAAGCTTTGGTGTACATGAAGCGCACATGAAACTTTATGCCCAGAATAAAATTTGTTGGTCTTAAAGCAGCCACTGGACTCCCACTTTGTTCTGTTGCTTCAGACCAACACGGCTGCTCCCCTGAGTCTATTCTCACCATAAGTGTAGGATGTATTCTTTACAAATATTGCCCTGCTTTTTAAAAATGCCCCCATCTGTTAAAGTGGGGGGGGAGGCAGGTATTGCCAGAGAACAAAACTTTTATCACGACCATGGCCACAAAACCAAGAAGACCGAAACGAACGAACAAACGACCCCTCCCTCAATATCCTTATTGTCTTCATCTCACAAAGGGTTAATTTTTACATCTGTTCTTCATATGAATCTTTTCTAATGTCCGTCAGATGTTCGCTTTGCAGCAGACAGTGAAGCTGATAAGCTGGTTACATAACAAAACACAGAAACAACTTACTTGCCCCACGCCTGATGCAAGAGACTGGTCTATCCCTTTTTTGGTCTTCTGCCTTTGCTGACTCCCCCCTGGATAAGCCTCTGCACAGGTACTCAGCATCTCCTCCATAAGAAAGGGAGACATTCTGCTCTTTAACCCGTTGGGTGATACTGTAGAGAGCAGGCAAAAAGCCAGAATTATCCCTGGAAGATGCTGCCGCTGTTCTCCCTAAAGTGAAATCTGTAGGTTTACACAGGGGTTGTTTTGTAGAAAAATAGGTGGTGGAGTTTATTAGCATAACTCATTAGCATCTCCCCCCCCCCCAGCCAAAAGCAACCCAATGCAAGAAAGGAGAGCCCCAGGCGAGCAAAGCCTACTTAGTCTTGCTAGAGATCCAGCCAGCCCACGTAGGCCTCACTCACCTGGGGCTCTCCTGGGCCACCACCCCCCGTCAAAAGGCCAGCCCACCCGAAAGCGAGAGGCTCCGCCTGCCTTTGGACCCGCCAATCATCTGGCGGACTGGGGACTGAAGGCAAGCTGGTTCTCTTCTCGAGAGAGTGGAAAGAAGCCAAGGACCGGAACGCGCTGCCCAGTCCCATGTTCCGTTTCTCACCTGGACTCAATGGCTGTCCCTGAAAGGCTCACAAACTGGGGCCAAATGGACAGAGCTTCTCCTTGTTGTTGCCTCGTCTACTGCCAGCAACTCTACTGCCCCTGGACATGGAGGATCCATTTAGCTATCATGGCTAAGTGCTGCCAATACACCTTTCCTCTATGAATCTGCCTAAACCAGTTCTCACCTCAGAAAGGCATTCCCTTCTTTTCGTTTTCAGACAATGCCAACAGCTTTGCTCATGGGAAGATATTCCCAAATACCGATGGCACTATGCGTTTGGACATGTGGTGCTTCAGTTCCAGAGGATATATTACATTACACTTTATTTTGTCCTATGTATGCCTAAGTTAGAACTAAATTCCTTGAAAACTGTTAAAGGGTTAGGAAATCCCCATGAAAATGGACTTGGTGGGTAAAGTTTTGGAGATTGCAGAGCTTGACTTTTTATCCCAGTCGATGGCTCGGAAATCTAAAGAAGAAGCAAGAAAAAATTGGATGAAATTCTATGCCTGGTTGGACACGCAAGACTCTTAAGATTCCCTGGTGTGATCTGATTTTTTCCCCCTTTGTTCCTGTGCTTATATTATAACATTTATTTTTAGTGGAATTAGCAAATTTATTTTGAATAAAATTTGTAAATTACTAGAATATAGCTAAAGGTTTACATTATAAAATTTTAAAATGGATCATATATGGTTTAGATAATAATAATAATAAAAAAGATAATAATAAGAGACAACTTATGTTAAGAAAATATCATAGAACTATCCTTTTGTTTTTGGAAAGTATTTTATATAAAACAAGGCCAGAATTTTTGTGCTTTTACTCCCCTTTTTCCCATATCCCTATTTTCTAAACTTTTCTGAAACTAATAAAAACTTTTGAAAATTGGAAAACTGTTAAAGGGACAAATTTTTCCCTCTGATCTCGACAACTGGTTTTTTTACTATCTGATACTGACCCGCTCATTACCTACAGAGTGTCACTCTTTGCCCTGGCTGCAAAACAAATTAGGGGCAAGATTGCCGTTTCAGTAAATAAATCGTATGACCAACTGGTTTTATTTTAGGTGTTCATAATTTTATCATATATTTGTAATTAATTAGATATACTATGGCTGAGCCTAATGGTAATTGCATTTCTGTAATTCAATATGACTTGCTTTTAGATCTTATCTTGTAACTGATTTCTTTTTATGATGCTTTTAGTTTTTTTTAATCGCTAAGGTCCTAATTTTCTATTGTGGTAGCCTTTGGCTATAAACAATAAATATTTCTGCTCTGCTCTTTCAGTTCTCGCCCCTGTATCTTGTGGCAATGATTTCTACAGGTTCACTGAATCACCTGCTCACTAATTTCACTGAGTGCCTCCAAGTTGTAGTATTACTTTAGGCTCACCAACTCTGTATTGGGAAATTCCTGGAGATTTGGAAATAAACCCTGGGGGAGGTGGAGGTTTAGGGAAGAACCAGGTTTGATTCCCCCCTCCTCCACTTGCAGCTGCTGGAATGGCCGTGGGTCAGCCATAGCTCTTGTAGGAGTTGTCCTTGAAAGGGCAGCTGCTGTAAGAGCTCTCTCAGCCCCACCCACCTCGCAGGGTGTCTGTTGTGGGGTAGAGAGGAAGGTAAAGGAGACTGTGACAGCTCTGAGACTCTGAGATTCAGAGTTTATAGGGCGGAATATAAGTCCAATAACGTTTTCTCCTCCTCCTCACAGGGTGTCTATTGCGGGAGAAGACGGTAAAGGAGATTGTAAGCCACTCTGAGTCTCTGATTCAGAGAGAAGGGCGGGGTATAAATCTGCAATTCTTCTTATTCTTCTCAATTGAGTATCATGAAATAGAGTCCACATTCCAAAGCAGCTGTTTTCTCCAGGAAAACTGATCAACTGTAACTCCAGGAGACCTCCAGGCTCTTCCTGGAGGCTGGCAACCACATGGCAGAGAAGTTCTCATTCCCATTTTCACTACAGCCTCTCTAGTTCAATAGATCTATTTGATGTCCACTCTATGCTGTCTTTTTTCTTAACCGGAAAGCCACAAACTCTGTCACCGGCCCTCTCAGTACACGAACCAAACTCTTGCTTATTCTGTCTGCCCTTTTTGGCACTTTTTACCAGCTCTACGAGTTCCTCTCCTCTCCCCTCTCATCCGCAGGGCTTCTGAGGTGGTCTTCCGGCCAGGCGTTCCCAATATACCCAGGATTTGCACGGAGGGCGACCTTTCAGAGGGATCAGTCTCGGTAATACTCAGAGGTCCTTCGCTATATCTGTTTGGAGAGGCATTGCTTGTAGGTCAAGGTCCTTCATAAGATTTGAACTTTGTAGGCTAGAATCAGTTTGCGCTGGTGCCTTCTGTGCGTTCTCTAAGTAAGGCCAGGAATTTCTCATGACAAATCCGAGAGGGGTTATTCCTGCCTTTGTCAACCCGGACATAATTGTGGCTCCATAAAAATGTCACATTTCCCTCAGGCAGAAGCCTTCGTGGACAACAGCGACTTCATGGGGATAAAGCAGCCGAGATAGAGGATTCATCCCTTGTCTTTAGGCTATGGCACTTAGCCTCAATAAGGACAACGGGTTTACCACCATGCGAGAGGTGTTAAGTGAGCTTAGGGAGCCTAAGAAGACCTATCCTCACCACTTCCTGCTGTTGAGACTTGCCGCTGCACCGATCTTCAACACAACCGAGCCTGGCATAGAAATGACCCAGACTCTACATACAGTGCATATGGTTGACAGGTCCAATTCAAGAAATATCTGGGGACTTTGGGGGTGGAGCCAAGGGACTTTGGGGGTGGAGCCAGAAGCAAGGTCGTGACAAACATAATTGAACTCCGAAGGGAGCGCTGGCCATCACGTTTAAAGGAACAGCGCGCCTTCCCTCCGCTGGAAATAATGAAAGATAGGGGCACCTTCTTTGGGGGCTCCTAGAATTAGACCCCCTGGTCGAATCTTTTTGAAACTTGGAGGGTCTTTTTGTTGGAAATATGTATCTGTGTTGTATGTCCTTTGCAATGTTCTAAAGTTCCAGTCATGATAGGGTTAACACTGTGCCTGATTCCCTGTTGTCTGCATGGCCTAGGAAGAAGACACTGACTGCTGTCAATCAAGGTCTAGAAGCGGGAAAACCTGTTTTGTCTGTTTGGTCAGTTAGTCAGGTGACTTCCTTTGTTCAGGCAGAGAGGTCATGAAGAAGGAGGAAGTGTTCTCCGTTAAGCACATGATCTTCCAGTGTAAGCATGTAATTCTATAGTGTTTGTTGTTTTATCTCCCAGTATCCTTTCCCTTGTTCAAATAATTACATTTTTGCTTTTTCATGTTAAATGCCTCTCAATGATTATTTGATCCAGTGATCCACCGCACTTTGAGATAAAGAAATAGAATTTCAAACAGAAATCCCTAACAAAATTGGTAGCAGAGGATGGTTCTTGGGTTTTGCCATCAAGCTGGTAGCTTATAGCATGGACTGTTTTTTGAACTCTAAATGTTTTTTTTTAATCTGGATCGCCTTTGAGAGCATGTAGAAAGCAACAGGCAAAAAGCTGCTATGCTGTGCAGACAAGCCTCAATTTTAAAACAACGTCTTTTTTTCTCTTGCCATTACTGAGAGCATTCTGACTTAAATGAGCTTTGAATTCAAATTGTCTCGATCTGGAAATGCTGCTACTTTTGTCTAAAAGCCTCAGATATGCTAGAAAGAGAATTTTGGGAGCTTTTTAACCCTTTTTCTGTGGATTACGTTGGAGACCCTGGAAGAGCCTTGCTGCAAACACACGCACACATTCAGTCGCTTTTTCTCTCCAGTGAGGAAGGAAGAATCTTTAACCCTGCCCTGCCTGATTTCTGTAAAAAATGTCGAACCCAGAGAGAGGAGCCACTGGATCTTCTGTTTCCACGTCTTCAGGGACAGCCACTGCAAATCTTGGTTTTGGTACTGTGAGTAACCTACCAGTGATAGGATTTAATACCCTGAAGTTAACTAAGAATAATTTCTTATTCTGGCTCTCACTCCTAACGCAAAGACTTGAGATTTATGGAATTGAAAGAGTTGTCTGAAAATCCCTTTAAAAATGAGCAAGAAAACTCAAAATATTAAATGGCTAGATGGTTTTGCAAAAACTCTCATTTTAGAATCTCTTGAGGCATATGAAATTCCTGAATTGCACACTTTTAAAACTGCAAAACAAACGCTTGAATGCCTTAAGGATAAATATAACAAAACTCCCATAAGCACAATTCATGATTTAAAGGGCAAAATATTTGGTTTTCAAGTGCAAGAAGGGAGAATGTGACTAAATGTCTGAAGGAACTTATGTGCATGCAATCCAGACTACAGGAGCTTGGTGAGGCTATTGCAGAAAGAGACAATCTCAACTATATTGAAAGCTCTACCCAGTACTTACAAGCCAGTTAAGATGATTTTGAGACTGCAAAAGGATTTGAGTCTGGAAGGCCTGTTAAATGCTATCAAGGAGGAAGCAGCCTCCAGATCTGGGGACAAGGACACTGAACTGTCTGATTCTGTGTCTGCTTTAAGCCTGCACCCAGTATAGGAATAAGTCAAGAAGAGATATAATATGCCATAGATGTGGGCAAAAAGGCCATATCGCAAGATATTGTAATAATTTTGATGCTGCTACTGAACAAAGGAATAGCAATTTTAAAGCACGTTTCAAATGAGGGAACATGGGCGCCATCTCATGGCCATGGAAATAATAGCAGCCGGAAATTTTTAAAGCAGAAATTTTCCAAGCCACACGGCCCAGGTGCGAACAAAGAAAAGAACAGAGAAAGTACTATGCGTGTTAATAATGTGAATTTTATTGGTGAAAGAGAAAGATTTTTGATTGATAGTGGATCTTCTATGCATATTTGTCAATATAAAGGCATGTTTTCAAAGTTGGATGAAAGTCAGAGACCTGAAATGATAGGTGCCAACCAGAAACCCTTACGAGTTTGTGGTATGGGTGAGATCAAAATGAAATTGCTTACCACTGAGGAAGATTTAATGCCAGTAAGACTGAAAAATGTAGCTTATGCACCTGAATCAATTGAGAATTTACTTTCAAATCGACTGCGGGGTGACATGATAGAGGTTTACGAGATTATGCATGAGATACATAGTATTTTTCTCCCTTTCTCACAATACAAGAACTCGCGGGCATTCAATGAAATGGCTGAGCAGTCAGGTTAGAATGGATAAAAGGAGGTACTTCTTCACCCAAAGGGTGATTAACATGTGGAATTCACTGCCACAGGTGGTGGCGGCTACAAGCATAGCCAGCTTCAAGAGGGGGTTAAATTTTTTGGCCACTGTGTGACACAGAGTGTTGGACTGGATGGGCCATTAGCCTGATCCAACATTATTCTTAATAATTATGCTGTATATCTTGATAAAGGAGATGATGGTGAAATTATTCAGAAGAATTCTGGAATTAGTTTTAAACTGGATGAAAGAAATGGAGCTCATTATATTATGGACTTATGTGAAAGGTCAGATGCTGTTGATGTTGTGGAAAAGACTGTCTGCCAGACTGAAGGCAGAAAGTGTGATCATAGGAGATGTGTTTATGCTTGGCATGTAAAGTTAGCACACAGAAGTATGCAGAGTGTTGAGAAGTTGTTAAAGGACTGTGGACTTGATGTTATACACTGTGATAAATCATTATCTCCCAGTACCCTTTCCCTGTAGAAATAAATATGTTTTTGCTTTTTCATGTTAAACACCTCTCAATGATTATTTGATCCAGTGATCCATCGCACTGTTTGAGATAAAGAAATAGAATTTCAAACAGAAATCCCTAACACTTTTGAGGAGAGGCTATTGGATGCTATGCTGCAAATTTTGTGCCTCTACTTCATGAAAAAACAGTTCCCCCCCCCCCCTCCGAGCCCCAGATATCCGCAAATCAATTTTCCATTATATTCCTGGGTTTCCCAAACTTTTCCCCTTATGGCCCGGGTTTTTTTACGTGTCTCCTTCGTGGCTCATGAAGATTTGGTGGTGGAGCCAGGAAACTTTGGGGGTGGAGCCGGGAGACAGGAAACACTGGCCAGGAGCTTTCCCTGCTCCTCTCTGATGTTTCCAAACATCAGAGAGCGGTGGGGGAGGGTTTCTGGCCAGCACGCAGTCTCTATAGCACTCTCTGAGCGTCCTCCACCTGGAGGACGCTCAGAAAGTGCTACAGTCGTAGGTGGCAGCATGGGGGGCAGGGGCTGGAGCACAAGAGGGGAGGGGGCA
This sequence comes from Heteronotia binoei, assembly GCF_032191835.1. Classification (NCBI taxonomy): domain Eukaryota; kingdom Metazoa; phylum Chordata; class Lepidosauria; order Squamata; family Gekkonidae; genus Heteronotia; species Heteronotia binoei. The sequence goes on along the minus strand of NC_083236.1, from coordinate 68,142,742 downwards.
GTTGGGCTGCTCCTGATGACCCAGGATTGAGGCTTCCGTGGCCCGGAGCCGGTTCGTGACCCTGCCAATGGGAAACGCCACCCTAGGGGAATCGATTTCCATAGGGAATAATGGAGTGCCCAGCAGACAGTTCCCTTCACCCCCCCCCCTCCCCTGCTTTCTGATGACCCTGAACCGGGGGGAGGGCCTCCAACCTGGGGAGTTCCCTGCACCCACCTGGAGATTGGCAACCCTACTATGTGACCTCCTCCGTTATGTCTCCGGGAGAGCGTTGCGCTCCTTTGACAACAACTTGCTGTTGGTCCCTGGCCCCAAAGACATCCAGCTGTCTTCAACCAGGGCTAGGGCCTTTTTGATCCTGGCCCCAACCTGGTGGAACTCTCTGCAAATACCACCCAGGCCCTGTGGGATTCGATGCAATTCTGCAGGGCATGCAAAGCAGAGACATTCCGCCAGGCTTTTGGTTGATGACAGTGACGGTTTCCATCCGGCTGGCACCCTCCTCTACTATTTATACCTATTTTGCCCTCTTCCCCTCTGTCTGAGAAGGTAGCCGGTAGTCGGAAATGGGATTATTTATTACTCGCCATCAGATTGTTAAAATGTTCTGTAAATTGTTTTAAAATGGTTTTTATCTTACTGTGATTTTATATATGTTGTTCACTGCAGAGCCCGGACACGGGGATTGGGGAATTATAAATATAAAAAATAATAATAAGCAACAATAATGAATGCAGCTTGTATTTCACCTCTCTTGATCTCATTGTTTACATTTCCCCCATATATGCCAACATATATTTGCTAAGTACGGCCATTTCCACATGAGTTCAACACTGTTGGAAGTGGTCTCCCCCCTCCCCCGCAAAATTGTAGCACATTCATGCACCTCTGGGGGTCTGCCCAGCTTCTCTCCACATGTTCTCAAACCTGCTTTGCTGCAACATTTTGGGAAAGGTCGCCATAATGCTGGGGTGGGTGCTGTGGGGGGGGGGGGGTGAAGATTTTCCTGCCCACCCAGCAGCCATTTCCCTTGACCCTGTCTCCACAGTGGCCGTTTCCTCGGGGCTTTTTATCTTTAAATCATTCCTTTAATGTCATATCGATATACTCATATATCAAAAAATTTAACAGGTTCTGTGAGTCCCCAACTTTTAAAAAAGTGAGTCTCTAGTCCTTTATGTTATGTAGGTATAAGCAGAGCTTTTTTTGTAACAGGAAATCCTTTGCATATTAGGCCACACCTCCTTGAGGTAGCCAATCCTCCTGGAGCTTACAGTAGGCCCTGTACGAAGAGCCCTGTAAGCTCTTGGAGGATTGGCTACATGTGGCTTAATAGGCAAAGGAGTTCCTGCTACAAGAAAAGCCCTGGGTATAAGGGCAAAAACATATTTCCACAATCTGTAGGGTTGCCAGCCTCCAGGTGGGGCCTGAAGTTCTCCCGCTTTTACAACTGATCTCTAACTGGCAGAGATCAGCTCCCTTGGAGAAAATATATCCTTCAAAACTTCACCGGTTGAATTATCACTCTCACACAAAAAGTGTGTAAACAAACATTTCGTGCACAGTTTATAATAAGTTCATAAAGCAAAATGATAGAACACTCCCACGACGCTCCCCCAGGCTGTTTTCTAAAGTCACGTCTCAGAGGCGCCCCCTTCAGCCGCTTCTTGCAGTTCAGAATCTGGGTGGAGACAGGGGCGTCGTTCTGCACAACTTCTCACAAAGTGATCAAAAGACCGTATTTCCTGGATTTCCTACGGTTTCGTTGGTTTTACCCTTCGTCAGTCTTCTCTCAATGATGTTTTAACTGGAGCCACAGTACAAAGAATTCAGTCACGGATCAATGCGTACCAGCTCCTTCTAGCTTCCAGGATCTTATGAGACTGCTCCATCCTGGTCAAGGCAAGAGACAAACAGGTGGTTGGCCGTTGCCTGCCTCTGCGTAGCAACCCTAGACTTCCTTGGTGGTCTCCCATCCAAGAAGTAACCAAGGCCGAGCCTGCTTAGCTTCTGAGCTTTGACAAGTTCCAGCTAGCCAGGCCTATCCAGGGTAGGGTCTTTCTCCACTTGGTGACATTTTAATTCCTTTGGTCCTAGGGGAAGGTGTCCTGATACTGATGTTTTATTTAAGTCCTGCTACCCGCAATTTGTCCCTGCTAATATTTGGCATCCGTTCAAAGCCTGCAAAGAGACTTCTCTGGGCTGCTCTGTGTTCGATAGAGCAGCGGTTCTCGTAAAGCACACACAGCAAAGCAGAAAAAGCCGCCGACTCTGTGCGCCTCCAGCCGGCTCGCAGCTCCGCGGCCCTCAGCACTTGTATAAATAAGCTCCGTTAATGTGCAAACATCACGGAGATAGCAGTGGGATTAATACCCGCAGCCTCTGGAGAGAGAAGGCATCCACTTCCTTTGTTCTGGCTTCCATCAGATGGAGGTTTCAAAGGAGGAGGAGGTGGAGAAGGGCTCGGTTCGGTTGTGTGAGCGAATGTTTGGCGTCTGCTGCAGCAACCCCAGCATAGGGAGATGGAGAAAGAAACAAGCCTGTTCCACCAGGCTGGGAGAAGCCAGAAATGAAGGGCTCAGTCAGGGGAACCCGTTTCTGCATTCTCAAAGGCCTCCCAATATCTCAAAACCTTCCAAGGAGAGGCTGAATCTCTTCGCAGGGTTACTGGCCTCCAAGTAGGGTTGCCAAGTCCAATTCAAGAAATATTTGGGGACTTTGGGGGTGGAGCCAGGAGATGCTGGGGGTGGAGCCATGAGCAAGAGTGTGACAAGCATAGTTGAACTCCAAAGGGAGTTCTGGCCATCCCATTTAAAGGGACCGCACACCTTTTGAATGCTTTCCCTCCATTGGAAATAGTGAAAGGTAGGGGCACCTTCTTTTGGGGCTCATACAATCGGAGTCCAATCTTTTTGAAACTTGGAGGGTCTTTTGAGGAGAGGCATCGGAAGCTACCTCAGAAAACAGTATCCCCGAGCTCCAGATTCCTATGGATCAATTATCCATTATACCCTATGGGAATTGGTCTCCATAGGGAATAACGGAGTGCCCAGCAGACATTTCCCTCCCCCTCTGCTTTCTGATGACCCTGAAGCGGGGGGAGGGTCTCCAAACCTGGGAATCCCCTGTCCCTGCCTGGGGATTGGCAACTCTCCAGATGGGACCAGGAGAGTTCTAAAAACTGCAACTCATCTGTGGATGACAGAGATCAGTTCTCCTGGAGGAAATGTAGGCTCACCAGTCCCCAGGTCTGGGCAGGGGATCCCCTGGTTTTGCAGGCTTCTCCCCACCACCAGCCAGCTGACCTGCAGGGAGAAGCCCTGCCCCAATAGCCATGGCGTGCCTTTAGATCTCAGAAAGGGCTAGAAGCTTGCAAACTGTTTCTGTTTTGGAAGGGGTGTGTGTGCCTTTAAATCTCAGACTGAAGCTGCAGGGGGCAGGGTGAAGCGGCAGAGCCGTGTGCGTGTGTGTGAGTGAGAGAGAGAGCCCAATCCCTGCTTTGTTTTGCTTCCTTTCAGAAGCTGTTTATATAACGAAAGGGATAGTAAAGAGTTAACTAGAACCTGAGCAAAGTATAGAGGAAATCCCACCCCCCCTAGACCTCTCTCCCCTTAAGTTGGTTGAAATATAACAGATTGTTACATTCAGCAACTCTGGTGAGTAAAACTATCTATACCATTGCCCCAGGGAGACCACAAAAGTGTGGGCATGCAAACTGTTTATTTTGGCTATTTTTGAGTGTGTGCGTGTTCACTTTCATAGTGTGTGTGTGTGTGTTCACTTTCATTTAGCAGCTGCTGGGGAACAAAAAAAGGCAAAAAGAGGAGGAGGAAATGAAGACTGTGTTCAGGGGAACTGCACTGCTTTATTTTTATTTATTTATTTATTTGGAATGGGAAAGTCTCCGGGCTCCACACACACCCCAAAGTCCCCAGATATTTCCTGAGTTGGATCTGGCAACCCTGAATGGAAACTTCGAAAGGGGGGGCTGTATGGCAACCCACATCCACTCCCCCAAAACTCCATCCACCTCAGGCTCCGCCCACCAAATCTCTAGGAATTTGCCAGCCTGGAGCTGACATTAGAGTCTTTGCCCCCTGCACTTACGACTACCTGCTCTAAAATACGGCTCTGAAAACCTGGCTGCCTGATTGTGCTCTGCGTCCTCAGGAAAAGGCATTCAAGATCATAATGCCCCTGTACAGATAGATGGTGTGGTCTCATTTGGAATACTGTGTGCAATTCTGGTCACCGCACCTCAAAAAGGATATTATAGCATTGGAGAAAGTACAGAAAAGGGCAACTAGAATGATTAAAGGGTTGGAACACATTCCCTATGAAGAAAGGTTAAAACGCTTGGGGCTCTTTAGCTTGGAGAAACGTCGACTGTGGGGTGACATGATAGAGGTTTACAAGATAATGCATGGGATGGAGAAAGTAGAGAAAGAAGTCCTTTTCTCCCTTTCTCACAATACAAGAACTCGTGGGCATTCAATGAAATTGCTGAGCAGTCGAGTTAGAACGGATAAAAGGAAGTCCTTCTTCATCCAAAGGGTGATTAACATGTGGAATTCACTGCCACAGGAGGTGGTGGCGGCTAGAAGCATAGCCAGCTTTAAGAAGGGATTGGATAAAAATATGGAGCAGAGGTCCATCAGTGGCTATTAGCTACAGTATATATATGTGTGTGTGTGTGTGTGTGTGTGTATTTATGTATATGTGTGTGTGTGTGTATATACACACGAACACATATATTGGCCACTGTGTGACACAGAGTGTTGGACTGGATGGGCCATTGGCCTGATCCAACAGGGCTTCTCTGATGTTCTTCTGTGACACAGAGTGTTGGACTGGATGGGCCACTGGCCTGATCCAACAGGGCTTCTCTGATGTTCTTCTGTGACACAGAGTGTTGGACTGGATGGGCCACTGGCCTGATCCAACAGGGCTTCTCTGATGTTCTTCTGTGACACAGAGTGTTGGACTGGATGGGCCATTGGCCTGATCCAACATGGCTTCTCTTATGTTCTTAAGATCTTTCGCCAGATTATGCCTTAATGCTGAGCAGGACTTTTAAGCCTTCTTCTCTGAGCCGTCTCAGTTCAACACCCTTCTGTTTACTAGACATGAAGACGAAAGGGGGTTTACATTTTGAATTTGCACCTTTGCTCTTGCAGCTGAGCATCAAAACAAAGCACTCCGAACCCCCTCCGGCCAGTTTAGCAAGCTCATGAGGCCCTGCATTAGATTTATTGCCGCTGCTGCAGGCCATAGACAGAGGGGAAGATCCAAGCGTGCAGCAGTCTTGGTCTGAAGCAGTAGGACAAAGTAGGAGTCAAGTCCATCTTTAAGACCTACAAAGTTTTATTCAGAATAAAACTTGGTTGGTCTTAAAGGTGCACTTGACTCCTACTTTGTTCGACAGAGAGGGGAGTCTAGAGAGAGGGAACAGAGGCCGAAACAGCCGCAAGAGGAGACCCCGCAATGAGGAGTCTCAGGCAAAGAAGAACCGGCACGTTTGGGGCTGAGATAGAGAGCCAGAGGCTGAGGCTGTTTCAGGCAGCAGGTGGGGCAGCCGTCAGACCAACGTGTGCGGAATGTGCAGTTGACCAACTGTGGGATCAAAGAGGGTGCCGGAGTCCAGGGTTGCCAGCTCTGGCCTGGAAAATCTTGTCTACTCAGGCTAGCAGCCGCTGTCCAGGGCCTCAGGCAGAGGCCTTCCCCATGCCCTCCTGCCCGCTCCTTTCAACTGGAGAAGCAGGGGATTGAACCAGGGACCTTCTGCATGCAGAGCAGATACTCCAGCCTCCAACACTGAACCACAGGCCCTCCAGAAGGCCCAGAGCCGGATAAAACCCTGTGGAGGCCCCTAGGCGGTCGAAATCTCGGGGGGGGGGGGCCTCACAAATTATCTCAAAGTTTGAGCCCCCACCCCACTGCCTGTGGCCCCCGCTGCAGCCTGCAGGCCCCTTCTCAAAAGCCCCTTTGGCAAAGCTGCAGGGGAGAGGCAGAGAGAGGCAAACCTGGCAACGACGCCAGCAGCAGCCGCATCAGGCAAGTCGGGCAAAGAGCGGCTCAGTTGCCGGCTGTGCGTGCAGGCCGGGAGGGCTGCAAGCAGGGAGGAAACTGGGGTGGGGGGGAGAAGCTGGCCCAGGGCCCCTAAAAGCATGGGGGCTCATAGGCCAGTACCTACTTGGCCTAATTGTTAATCCGGCTCAGAGAAGGCCCTCTCCCCTTTCTGGTGTTGAAGAGCTTTCAGGAAAGTCAGCGGATTCCTCCTCGAAATTCCTCATCCTCAGGAACTGGGACATTTCCCTCCAGGGCCTTCGCCGTCTGCACTTTCCTTCCTCCTGGATGCCGAAGCGTCTCAAGATGGGAAAGGAGCCTTGCGTTTCGCAAGCGGGACCATCACGCAGGTGGCTTCCCCTCATCCCATCTTCCTGGAGCGCTCGTCTCCTTCATGCGCAGCAGACCCGCCGGGAGCAGGGAAAGAGCCCAGCGATGCACAGCCGTTGGGCCATCTGGCTGCCGCCACAGACCCAGGCCTCCAGGTGGGAGGGCGTGCGTGCGGAGCAAAGGCAGCCCTATGGAGCCCCAGGGGGACACTTGCAGAGGAGAGCAAATGAAAACCTTGCTCTGCTCCCAGATTTGGAGCGAGTTTGACATAAAGAGCTGGGGAGGAGGCGGGGGGGTGACACAAACGTGCGTCTGGTGGCCAGCCAGGGGGGTCAAAGCCCAGCAAACAAACCGGGCAGCCAAGAAGCTGAACTTCGCACGTTAGGGGGGGGCAGAGCGCTTTTTAAAATCTAAGGACGGGGAGGTCTTGCATGCAGAACCGAAAGCCCCCTCAAGACAGATGCTGACTCATTCTGGATGCAACTGTGGAGCCTGGGGTCGCTAAGAGGCCTCCCGGTTGTTGAAAGCCATCCGCAAGCCGCCCGGATCCAATCAGGTGGAGGAAGAGCTTGGCCAGGCAGCGAAGGAAGGGCCGCCCTCGACCACAACCCCCTGCGGACGCTTATTAATGCTTTCTAATCTGCAGCTTGCTGGCAGCTGTCTTTGATTAAGAGTGTACCGAGAAGTCATTTCCATGCAAAATCCCAGAAAGCGTTGGCATCTCCACACCCAAGGCCCCGGCAAAGTGATGTGAAAACCCCAACTCTCATGATTGAGCTCATTTCTTATCTACTCTGCGTCAGACAGGGGTCCATAACAAAAGTTCTGCTTGACAACAGCGCACAGTCCCTTTCCGGAAAGTATTCTCTCCAAGGTAGCCGGGATCCTTCTCATACACATTCTGTTTTTGCACCTTCCCAAGTTTCCAATGCGCAAACACACCACAGTCCTCACCTGGGACAAAAAGTGAGATGATGTTCTGATGTGAACTGAAGGGTCCGGCCACTGAAGACGAATGTTCAGCTCTCATTCATTTCAATAGGACTCCCAGCAAGAAGCATTCCCAAGGCGATTTACACAAACGAAAGAGAACATAAGAGAAGCCCTGTTGGATCAGGCCAATGGCCCATCCAGTCCAACACTCTGTGTCACAGAAGAACATAAGAGAAGCCATGTTGGATCAGGCCAATGGCCCATCCAGTCCAACACTGTGTGTCACAGAAGAACATAAGAGAAGCCATGTTGGATCAGGCCAATGGCCCATCCAGTCCAACACTGTGTGTCACAGAAGAACATAAGAGAAGCCATGTTGGATCAGGCCAATGGCCCATCCAGTCCAACACTCTGTGTCACACAGTGGCAAAAAAACAACAACAACACAGGTGCCATCAGGAGATCCACCAGTGGGACCAGGACACTAGAAGCCCTCCCACAGTGCCCCCCCCAAGCACCAAGAATACAGAGCATCACTGCACCAGACAGAGAGGTCCAACAATAAGTTGTGGCGAATAGCCACTGATGGACCTCCACTCCATATGCCTTTCCAATCCCCTCTTAAAGCTGGCTATGCTTGTAGCCTCCACCACCTCCTGTGGCAGTGAATTCCACATGTTAATCACCCTTTGGGTGAAGAAGTACTTCCTTTTATCCGCTCTAACCTGACTGCTCAGCAATTTCATGGAATGTCCACAAGTTCTTGTACCTTCAAACAAGCAGCCCCTGATATGGCTGGGCAAACCAGTCATGGGTCAGCATTTCGGGATAGCAGCATAATACCTTTGGTCCATCGAGATTGGCCTTGTCTGCTAAGATGGGAAACAGCTCTCCAGAGTCTCGGGCGAAGGTCTTTCCCATCACCTCCTGCCTGGTCCTTCTTAACTGGAGATGTTGCCAGGGACTGAACTGGTTATAATAGAAGAAACTATAAACACTATACTATCAGAACATTTGTGGCAAGGAAATAATAATGGGATGACGAGAAAAGCTCTGTAGCCTCTACAGGGACTGAATTGGGGAAGAAGACGAAGAAGAAGAAGATGAAGAAGATTAAGAAGGCGAAGAAGAAGAAGAAACTGGATTTATATCCTGCCCTACACTCTGAATCTCAGAGCGGCTCACAATCTCCTTTACCTTCCTGCAACCCGCAACAGACAGCCTGTGAGGTAGGTGGAGCTGAGAGAGCACTCACAAAAGCTGCCCTTTCAAGGATAACTCCTACGAGAGCTATGGCTGACCCAAGGCCATTCCAGCAGCTGTAAGTGGAGGAGTGGAAAATCAAACCTGATTCTCCTAGATAAGAGTCCGGGCACTTAACCACTACACCAAACCGGCTCTACCCCTGAACCACAGCCCCTCCCAAAATTTAGGACCCCAGATTCATTCTTGCACTAATTTTTCACTTCTTGCCTGCAAGCAGCTAATTGCTGTGGGATAGCCATCCCCAAACTCAGGCCGATCTTTCCCGGGATTCTCTGCTTTTATTGGCTTTTTGTACTTGGTGTTTATGCTTTATTGGGAGCGATGCCAAGGGCCTGGCGTTTGTGTATTTCAAACGAAGAAGGAAGCAAATAAATGTTCAAGAGTTAAAAGAGCCCATGGCTCACAAGGGTTTTTGCATTTTGTGGTAAACGACCTCACATCCTCAGCAGGATGGAAACACAGAGACAAAACCAGCGAACGAAAAGCAAACCCTGTTAAGAGCAAGAGTTCTGAGCCCTACCCTCTCTTTCCTTCTGGGACAAGCAGCAGTTCAAGCACTGAAGGTCGGTTGATGTCTCTGAGGCTTGGTGTAAATGTGACTTGGGCAAGGCAAAAACACCTTTCAGTGGGACTTTGCATTTAGCCTGCAGAGGAGACAACCAATAGGAGAGCCATCTTCAGGTTCTTGAAGAGCTGTCATATAGAGGATGGAGCAGAGGTGTTTCCTTTGGCCCCAGAAGGTCAGACCAGAACCAACAGATTGAAACTAAATCAAAACGTTTTCAGTTAAACATTAGGAAGGGCTTCCTGACAAAGCGGTTCCTCAGTGGAACAGGCTTCCTTGGGAGGTGAAGAAGATGAAGAAGATATTGGATTTATACCCTGCCCTTCTCTCTGAATCAGAGTCTCAGAGCGGCTTACAATCTCTTTTCCCTTCCTCCCCCACAGCAGACACCCTGTGAGGTGGGTGGGGCTGAGAGAGCTCTCCCAGAAGCTGCCCTTTCAAGGACAGAGTCTCAGGGCGGCCCACAATCTCCTTTCCCTTCCTCCCCCACAACAGACACCCTTTGAGGTGGGTGGGGCTGAGAGAGCTCTTACAGCAGCTGCCCTTTCAAGGACAGCTCTGCGAGAGCTCTGGCTGACCCAAGGCCATTCCAGCAGGTGCAAGTGGAGGAATGGGGAATCAAACCTGGTTCTCCCAGATAAGAGTCCGCGCACTTAACCACTTCACCAAACTGAGCGAGAGGTGGTGGGCTCTCCTTTGGATGTTTTTAAGCAAACATTAGACGGCCATCTGATGGCAGTACTGATGGGAGGTTCCCAACCCATCATCCCACACTGGGCCAGCGAGGGGAACCTCCCCCGATGTCGCTGGCATGATGACATCACCCACGAGTGACGTCATTGCACCGGTGACATTGCGAGTCGGCCACTCTAGGTGTTTCCAGGGAAACTCTATGGCACAATAGGTACCATAAGAACATAAGAAAAGCCATGTTGAATCAGGCCAGTGGCCCATCCAGTCCAACACTCTGTGTCACATAAGAACATAAGAGAAGCCATGTTGGATCAGGCCAATGGCCCCTCCAGCGCAACACTCTGTGTCACAATAGAACATAAGAGAAGCCATGTTGGATCAGGCCAATGGCCCCTCCAGCGCAACACTCTGTGTCACAGAAGAACATAAGAGAAGCCATGTTGGATCAGGCCAGTGGCCCATCCAGTCCAACACTCTGTGTCACAGAAGAACATAAGAGAAGCCATGTTGGATCAGGCCAGTGGCCCCTCCAGTCCAACACTCTGTGTCACATTAGAACATAAGAGAAGCCATGTTGGATCAGGCCAATGGCCCATCCAGTCCAACACTCTGTGTCACATTAGAACATAAGAGAAGCCCTGTTGGATCAGGCCAATGGCCCATCCGGTCCAACACTCTGTGTCACACAGTGGCCAATATATGTGTGTGTGTATAAACACACACACACACACACACACATATATATATATATATATATACACATACTATGGCTAATAGCCACTGATGGACCTCTGCTCCATATTGGTATGGATGGTATGATCCATACCTTCATTAAGAATCTGAAAACGGGCATGTACGAGAGAGAGGCAGACTGCTGTTATAAGGATTTTTGATCAGCTTATGGAAAAGCTGGAAACAGTGAAATGTGATGAAAAGCTGGCGGTCACGTGAAGGTGATTTTTTTCCCCCTTTATAGCCGATATCTGAGGCTGGAGTCTGCACTACAAAAAGAATTTGGAGTTTTACACCCACTGGAGATTAAAAAGCTTCTTCAGTCCCCCAGTGGAATGGACTATAGCTAATGGGCCTTCCTGTTTTAACTTTTTGATATTTCGGTATGAATCTGTTTTTTGTTTAAGCATTTATGAAATGAAATGCGATTTTCTATATTCTACTAAGTGATTGATTTTTTTTTTAACACAGTTGTTTCCTGGTAGCATATTGTTAATATGTTGGACTGATGCACTGTTTTAATGTTTTTAATGTTTTAATTTCTTAACTATGTAAATTGCTATTATATTTAAAATTTGAATTCTATGTTAGAATCTCTGTATTGTAAGCCGCCCTGAGCCCGCTTCGGTGGGGTAGGGCGGGATATAAATCAAATAAAATTAAAAATAATAATAATACCGGACTGAATGTAATTTAGTGGTTTTCAGCCACATAAGGGCAGTAGGAGCACTGAGTAACTTCTGAGGTTTTAACTTGCTGATATGTACTGATAATATTCGTTTTGTATTTTGATACTTTTTATTCACAACAAGTTAAAATTGCATTTTACACGGAGAGTTTTTTCTTTTTGTTGTGGTTTTAAGTCATGATTGTCAGTCTATCCAAAACAAAGCATTTTTTTTTCCCCTCCAGTTGCTCAGGATATTTGGCATAAAACCCAGAAATCTGAGCACAAAAGGCACAAGTGTAATTCATGCGCAGGTTTAAAGTGCGGCCTGACACCCAACAGAACCTGCTTGCAGCCTGCGTGGTTTCATTAATCCCCAGAAACACGCCTCACTAAATGGACAGCCCTCAATCAGGTTTTAACGCTGCTGAGAATCGCTTGCCTGTTGCATAATCATTAGACATGCTCTTTAATGGGATTTTTCTCCCCTCCCAGCATAGGAAACCATAACATCTGATGAAATTTCCACCATGACGAACCCATGAAATGGATTCATTTTGCCCTCTCCACATGTACACAAGCCTCAGGCATTCTACAAGACGCAAAATGCGGAAACTGAAAACTTTCTCAAGGGTTTACGAGAAGAATAATCGCATCCGTCCAGTTCTTATCCAGCTCTCTCGAGGAGTTCCGCCAAGTATCAGTTCAAGTGCTGTTAAGTTGCTTCCAGTTCAACCCTCCAGCACGGTGGACAAACAAGTCGGATTCTCGAAATATCTGCACCTCCGGAGCCTCGGCTGTCCCAAGTTAGAACTTATTACATCGTTGTAGAATCAGAAAAATAAGGGGGAAGTCTGTCAAGGGGGCACAGGCCAATAATTCCATCAGTTGGCCTCTCTTTTTGTGACATCGTGCTTTTACAGCCTTGTTGTGGTGTTGAATCCTATTATTAACGCCATCACGCTTTAAGAACATAAGAGAAGCCATGTTGGATCAGGCCAGTGGCCCATCCAGTCCAACACTCTGTGTCACATAAGAACATAAGAGAAGCCCTGTTGGGTCAGGCCAATGGCCCATCCAGTCCAACACTCTATGTAACAGAAGAACATAAGAGAAGCCATGTTGGGTCAGGCCAATGGCCCATCCAGTCCAACTCTCTGTGTCACAGAAGAACATAAGAGAAGCCATGTTGGGTCAGACCAATGGCCCCTCCAGTCCAACTCTCTGTGTCACAGAAGAACATAAGAGAAGCCATGTTGGGTCAGACCAATGGCCCCTCCAGTCCAACTCTCTGTGTCACATAAGAACATAAGAGAAGCCCTGTTGGAGCAGACCAATGGCCCCTCCAGTCCAACACTCTGTGTCACATAAGAACATAAGAGAAGCTCTGTTGGATCAGACCAATGGCCCCTCCAGTCCAACACTCTGTGTCGCATAAGAACATAAGAGAAGCCATGTTGGGTCAGACCAATGGCCCCTCCAGTCCAACACTCTGTGTCACAGAAGAACATAAGAGAAGCCATGTTGGGTCAGGCCAATGGCCCATCCAGTCCAACTCTCTGTGTCACATAAGAACATAAGAGAAGCCATGTTGGATCAGACCAATGGCCCCTCCAGTCCAACACTCTGTGTCACATAAGAACATAAGAGAAGCCCTGTTGGATCAGGCCAATGGCCCATCCAGTCCAACACTCTGTGTCACAGAAGAACATAAGAGAAGCCATGTTGGATCAGACCAATGGCCCATCCAGTTCAACACTCTGTGTCACATAAGAACATAAGAGAAGCCCTGTTGGATCAGGCCAGTGGCCCATCCAGTCCAACACTCTGTGTCACAGAAGAACATAAGAGAAGCCATGTTGGATCAGACCAATGGGCCATCCAGTTCAACACTCTGTGTCACATAAGAACATAAGAGAAGCCATGTTGGATCAGGCCAATGGCCCATCCAGTCCAACACTCTGTGTCACACACTGACAAAAAAAATTATATATATATATACACACACACACACACACACATACACACACACACACATACACAAACAGTGGCTATTAGCCACTGATGGACCTCTGCTCCATATTTTTATCCAATCCCCTCTTGAAGTTGGCTATGCTTGTATCCGCCACCACCTCCAGTGGCAGTGAATTCCACATGTCAATCACCCTTTGGGTGAAAGAGGACTTTCTTGGGCCAAAAGCTGCTGTATTTTGTGAGATGTGCCCTTTCCGCCTGTGATGCACCTTATTTTGTTCTATTGTTCCATTGTTTTGGGTTGTATTGTATTGTTTTAAATTTGAACGGTAGGGTTTTTTTACTGTTCAGTTTGTGTTGCGATCTGCCCTGTGCCCGTGATGGGGAAGGGTGGAAGGCAAGCCTACTAAATAAATAAATAATAAGCACGAGCTATTGTTTTCGCTGGGTTTCAGCATTCGTGCCTCTGTGGGGTAGAACCCACTGCACCCAACGCACAAGGCCTAGCTGTACGGCGGCTGTTGGGTATGCAAAAGGTTGTGGAGAAATTCACACACATACAAAAACACTGCCCAGTGTGACACAGGCATCCGTTTGTGTTCTGAGACTGTTATGTATGTGGACCAAAGTGAAGACTATTATGTGTGTTCCTGCCTGGCTCACTGGAGCCGTAAGGACTGAGTTCGGGGACTCGGAAACAATGGGTAGGAGGATCCAAATCCCGGCTGCCCTGCTCCAGTCTGGCCCCCCTGCAGGTTTGAATGATCCAATGGCATGCTTGCGTGGGAACTTTGAAGTGTATAAAGTCCTTTTAGTGCAGCCCTATTCTTGCTGTACCTAATAAAGAGCTATGATCACGACCACCTCGCCTCTTCCTTGCGTTGAACCCACTATATCAGGGGTAGGGAACAGTGGCTCTCCGGATGTTTTTTTTTTGCCTACAACTCCCATCAGCCTCAGCCAGCATGGCCAATGGCTGGGGCTGATGGGAGTGGTAGGCAAAAAAACATCTGGAGAACCACTGTTCCCTACCCCTTTACTATATTATAGAGACCATTTGGGAAGCCCCAGACAGGTGATGCATCCTAACACGAACTGACTGCCGATCCTACATCCATCGGAGAACCCTTGGGATGCTGTTTCACAGCCACCTCCTGCCCACACATTTGCTTTCAAGTAAAAAAGGTCAAGGTAGTCCCCCGTGCAAGCACCAGTCGTTTCCGACTCTGGCGTGACATTGCTTTCACAATGTTTTCATAGCAGACTTTTGACAGGGTGGTTTGCCATTGCCTTCTCCAGTCGTCTACACTTTCCCCCTCAGCAAGCTGGGGACTCATTTTACCCACCTCGGAAGGTTGGAAGGCTGAGTCAACCTGGAGCCGGCTACCTGAACCAGCTTCTGCTGGGATCGAACTCAGGTCGTGAGCAGAGGGCTCTTTATTTTATTTATTTATTTATTTGGGATTTATATCCCGCCCTTCCCTCAAGTGGCTCTGACTGCAGTACTGCAGCTTTACCACTCTGCGCCATGGGGCTTTCAAGTAAAGCCCGAGAAAGGATCCACAACTGGCTATTGTGAAACCATCATCCAAATGGTCCATCACGAGCAGACTGTGGAGGAAGACTGGTGTTGCAGGGCCGAGGTAAACCCCCGTTCCCTCCCAAAGCTGCTTGAGAAAAAGAACATAAGAACATAACAGAAGCCATGTTGGATCAGGACAATGGCCCATCCCGTCCAACACTCTGTGTCACACAGTGGCCAAAAAAACTAGGCGCCATCAGGAGGTACATCAATGGACACTAGAAGCCCTCCCACTGTGCCCCTCCAAGCACCAAGAATACAGAGCATCACTTGCCCCAGATAGAGAGTTCCAACAATACGCTGTGGCTAATAGCCACTGATGGACCTCTGCTCCATATTTTTATCCAATCCCCTCTTAAAGCTGGCTTTAAGGCCCCACAAACTAGGGGCCTTAAAAACAGTCTGATAGAAAACCACCATGAAACAATTTTTTATAGTTCTAGAGTTAATACGTTCAATTTCAACATAACATTCTATTACAAGCCAATGTATATAATCACAGGATTAACCTTTTTCTCTAACAACCCTCCAAAAAATTAAGGTGAATTCATGTGCAAAAATCTTGTTCAAAGGAGGGATCAGGAAATCTTTGCAGCCTTTGTACAGACGTCCCTTCTAGATAATTGACTTTTGACAGGGTGGTTTGCCATTGTAGTGTTATGCGACTAGCCATCAGCCGCATGCTGTCTACTGCCTGCGTCTGTAAGATTGTTTGCTGGGCTGCTCCTGTTCTGTAAGGTCTGTTTTGATGGTATCGTTTTAACTCTGTTGTCTTACTGTTGTGAGCCGCCCTGAGCTCGCTTGCGGGGTAGGGCGGGGTATAAATCTAAAAATTAAATTAAATCCAGATGGAAGAAGCCGCCTCTCACAGCCTGAAGTGTAGTGGCTGGGCAGCAGGGCCTTCTTTGTATCAGCCCCAAGGCTGTGGAGCTCCCTGCTGAAGGAGGTGTGTGCCTTGCCCCCTCGGCTCCTGGTGCTTTGGCAACGAAATGAAAAGCAGTACTTACAGAGAATAACGGGCAGCTGATGTTTTAGTTTACGGTTCTGAAGATGCTTTGGGTGGGTTTGGTTGCATTGTTGTTTTGCCTTTTGCTGTGAGCCACCCTGCAGAGCTACAAAGCACTAAGAATAAACCCCTGAAGGTTTGCAGCGCTTGCCGGGCCAGGCTGCCTGCCTTTCTCTTCACCATTGACCACAACATCTCACCGAATCCCTCTGCGGGCTGTCATCCTGTGGGGAAGGCCCACAAGCTCATAAATCGACCTGCCTTGACATAGCCCTTCTTCAGGAACACACCACTGGAATTTACAGGGTTTTTTTTTAAGGAGGTCTGGGGGAGCTTTAAAAAAAGGGAAGATATTGATGCTAGGGAAAAATGATTGTCTCATTAAGTCTGTCTCCCAGCTGTGGGATGGAAAACTGTACTTAACAAAAGGAGAATTGGGGAGGGACTAAAGAAAAATGCACACAACATGCCTCACAGAGAGAGGGGGTTTCAGATCTTGAAATGAAGAATTCAGATGACTGGAGGAAGTCTAGCTTGAAATCCTCTTGCGCAGGACCTAGCGCAGGTCTGCCATACGGGCTGGCTAACTGTCTGTAATTTGACTGCTTCCATTACTGACAGATGAACCCCGTGGCTGAGTCAGGTAGCAGCTCCCCTTCTACATCTCACAGCCTTGGGGCCACTACAAACAAGGCCCTGTTGCCCAGGAGGAAGTTTTGGGGGAAAGGTGCAACCTTTGAAATAAGTTATTATTTAATGTATTACTAATTATTTTAAAGGAACAGCTTTCTTTTAAAATGATGCATTATTTAATAAATTGTTGGGGGGGGGTTGCAAATCTGGCGGAGGACTTCAGCAAAAGTCAGCACACGCACATTAGAAGAAGAAGAGAAGGAGGAAGAGGAGGAGATTGGATTTATACCCTGCCTTTCACTTGGCGTCTCAGACCTGCTTACAATTTCTTCCCTTCCTCTCCCCACAACAGATACCCTGTGAGGCAGGCGGGGCTGAGAGAGCTCGGAGAGAACTGCAACTGAGAGAACTGCAAGTGGAGGAGTGGAGAATCAAACCCAGTTCTCCCAGATTAGAGTCCATGCACTTAACCACTGCAACAAATTGGCTTCCTAAGGTTTCATTTTAAAGTTTCATGGGGGAATTAAAAACACACACACAAACACACACACCAGGCTTTACCATTTGCTTTTCCAATACGTCATCCCAAACCAAAGTGACCAGGCGGATGTAGATGCACCGGTACGATCGGTGCTAGACTGAAGTACCATTCTTTAAAAATACCAGAGAAAGGATTTAATACAGATGCCACGCAGCAATTCCCGAGGATCATCAGACCAGGGAGAAAACAGCTCTTGTCGCAAACTGGGATTCAGTGGAAGTTCTCCAAGGCTTAGCATAAAAACTGGTCCCCAAAGACAGCCTCAGGAACATGCAAGGCAATGCTTAAGCAGTCCTCTCAGGATTAGGGTTGCCAAGTCCAGTTCAAGAAATACCTGGGGACTTTGGGGGTGGAGCCAGGAGGCATTGGGGGTGGAGCCAGGAGCAAAGGTGTGACAAGCATAATTGAACTCCAAAGGGAGTTCTGGCCTTCACATTGAAAGGGACAGCACACCTTTTAAATGGCTTCCCTCCATTGGAAATAATGAAGGACAGGGACACCTTCTTTGGGGGCTCATGGAATTGGACCCCCTGGTCCACTCCTTTTAAGAACATAAGAACATAAGAGAAGCCACGTTGGATCAGGCCAACGGCCCATCAAGTCCAACCCTCTGTGTCACACAGTGGCAAAAAATTTTATATACACACATACACTGTGGCTAATAGCCACTGATGGACCTGTGCTCCATATTTTTATCTAAACCCTTCTTGAAGGTGGCTATACTTGTGGCCACCACCACCTCCTGTGGCAGTGAATTCCACATGTTAATCACCCTTTGGGTGAAGAAGTACTTCCTTTTATCCGTTTTAACCTGTCTGCTCAGCAATTTCATCGAATGCCCACGAGTTCTTGTATTGTGAGAAAGGGAGAAAAGTACTTCTTTCTCTACTGTCTCCATCCCATGCATTATCTTGTAAACCTCTATCATGTCCCCCGCAGTCGACGTTTCTCCAAGCTAAAGAGTCCCAAGCGTTTCAACCTTTCTTCATAGGGAAAGTGCTCCAGCCCTTTAATCATTCTAGTTGCCCTTCTCTGGACTTTCTCCAATGCTATAATATCCTTTTTGAGGTGCGGCGACCAGAACTGCACACAGTACTCCAAATGAGACTGCACCATCGATTTATACAGGGGCATTATGATACTGGCTGATTTGTTTTCAATTCCCTTCCTAATAATTCCCAGCATGGCGTTGGCCTTTTTTATTGCAAACGCACACTGTCTTGACATTTTCAGTGAGTTATCTACCACGACCCCGAGATCTCTCTCTTGGTCAGTCTCTGCCAGTTCACACCCCATCAACTTGTATTTGTAGCTGGGATTCTTGGCCCCAATGTGCATTACTTTGCACTTGGCCACATTGAACCGCATCTGCCACGTTGACGCCCACTCACCCAGCCTCAACAGATCCCTTTGGAGTTCCTCACAATCCTCTCTGGTTCTCACCACCCTGAACAATTTAGTGTCATCCGCAAACTTGGCCACTTCACTGCTCACTCCCAACTCTAAATCATTTATGAACAAGTTAAAGAGCATGGGACCCAGTACCGAGCCCTGCGGCACCCCACTGCTTACCGTCCTCCACTGCGAAGACTGCCCATTTATACTCACTCTCTGCTTCCTATTACTCAGCCAGTTTTTGATCCACAAGAGGACCTGTCCTTTTACTCCATGACTCTCAAGCTTTCTAAGGAGCCTTTGATGAGGAACTTTATCAAAAGCTTTCTGGAAGTCAAGGTAAACAACATCTATTGGGTCTCCTTTGTCCACATGTTTGTTCACCCCCTCAAAGAAATGTAACAGGTTAGTGAGGCAAGACCTTCCCTTGCAGAACCCATGCTGAGTCTTCCTCAATAACCCGTGTTCATCAATGTGCCTACTCATTCTGTCCTTGATAATGGTTTCTACCAACTTTCCCGGTATTGAAGTCAGACTGACTGGCCTGTAATTTCCCGGGTCTCCTCTGGAACCTTTTTTAAAGATGGGGGTGACATTTGCTACCTTCCAGTCCTCAGGAACGGAGGCAGATTTCAATGAAAGATTACAGATTTTTGTTAGAAGATCCACAAGTTCAACTTTGAGTTCTTTCAGAACTCTCGGATGTATGCCATCCGGACCCGGTGACTTATTAGTTTTTAATTTGTCTATCAGTTGTAGGACCTCCTCTTTTGTCACCTCAATCTGACTCAGGTCTTTCAATACCCCTTCCAAAATTAGTGGTTCTGGGGCGGGCAAAAAGTTCTCATCTTCCACAGTGAAGACGGAGGCAAAAAATTCATTTAGCTTCTCAGCCATTTCCCTATCCTCCTTCAGTAATCCTTTTACCCCATGGTCATCCAAGGGCCCCACTGCCTCCCTGGCTGGTTTCCTACTTCTAATATATTTGAAGAAAGTTTTATTGTTGGTCTTTATGTTTTTTGCAATATGCTCCTCATAGTCCCTTTTTGCCTGCCTGATCACAGTCTTGCATTTGATTTGCCACTGCCTGTGTTCCCTTTTACTAATCTCACTTGGACTGGTTTTCCACCGCTTAAAGGAGTCCTTCTTACCTTTTACAGCTTTTGAAACTAGGAGGGTCTTTTGAAGAGAGGCATTGGATGCTATGCTGCAAATTTGGTGTCTCTAGCCCCCCACCCACCCAGAGCCTCAGATACCCGCAGATCAATTCTCCATTATACCCTATGGGAATCGGTCTCCATAGGGAATAACGGGGTGCCCATCAGACATTTCCCTCCCGTCCTCTGCTTTCTGATGACCCTGAAATGGGGGGAGGGCCTCCAAACTGGAGGATCCCCTGCCTCCACCTGGAGATTGGCAACCCTACAGGATACGCAGGCTCTGCTTTCCCTGACCACTGTGGCTGCACGCAGCGGTCACGATTGCTGGGGTTGATTAAACCTCCCTTAGCTGTGACGTCGCTCATCCAGGACTTTAAACTAAGGTTTTGCAAGTGGCAGTGGTGTGGCGTGGTGTCTGCATTCACAGTGTCTTGAGTTGTGCTGCCCCTAGCAACTACTTGTACCTGGATATAGCAACTTTAAGGAGAACATTCTCTCTACAGAGAAGAAAGAAGAAGCAGAACAACCGAGGTTTATGCACAACAGCGGCGTCACTAGGGCGGGGCCAAGGGGGCCATCGGCCCTCCCCCAGAGCATTCTCATTGGCCCCAGGCACTGACCCATGACCCCCCCCAACAGGAAGGGGCTGGCCCTGGGACTAGAACGCTGCTGCTGTGTGTCGGCTGGCCGGGATTCTGAAATCGGGGCCGCGCTGCCGCCGGCTCAGCTAAAAGCGTGTGGGTGAGTGGGGGAAACTTAAATGCTGCAAAACTGGTATCTTGGATTACGGGGGCTGGTCATGTGACCAGAGGGTGGATGAGGGGGGGCCATGTGAAGTGGGCGGGGTTGTGTGCGGAGGGGGTGACGCAGCCCTCCAAAAGGGGTGATGCCCAATGGGGGGGGGTGACTTGAATCAGTTACACCCCAGGGTGCAACCCACCCTAGTGACGCCTCTGATACACAAAGCTGTTATTTGCATCTGGTTAGCTAACCAGTTTGCTGCACCAACCACAGTTTATTGTGGCACCTAAAAGCTGATTAAATAAGCATCAAGACACACATGAACTTCTCCTTATTTATGTATAATCCTGCTAGTTCTCCGTACTCTTTTATCTTAGCTAACAGCAGTGGTGACACTTGAACCGGATTCTCCATTATGAACACTATATCATCTGCAAAAGCTTTATATTTATAAGAGAATCTTCTAATTTTTAGACCTTCTATTTTTTCATCTTTTTGAATTTGTTGTAACAAAATTTCAAGAGTCATTATAAACAACATAAATAAGGAGAAATCGAAATTCCTCTGTAAAAACATGCAACCAAATAAAACAAACGAACTACAAAAGGTGACAGGTTGTGAAGTCACAACCAAAGTTAGGTACCTTGGAATAGAGATAACAATGAAGAACATTGATTTATACAAAAACAATTATGAAAAACTGTGGTGTAAGATGGACAAAGATTTGATGAAATGGAATAAACTCAACTTGTCCTTACTGGGCAGGATAGCTGCAATCAAAATGAATATTTTGCCAAGGATAATGTATTTGTTTCAAACCATCCCGATTGTAAAAGAAGCAAAACAATTCAACAAATGGCAAAGGAAAATCTCTGATTTCATTTGGGCCGGAAAGAAACCAAGGATAAAGATGAAGATCTTAACGGATGCCAAAGAGAGAGGAGGTTTTCAACTTCCCGATCTAAGACTATACCACGATGCAGTTTGTTTGACATGGATAAAAGATTGGATAATGCTGTTAGATAAAAAACCTTTGTGGTTAGAAGCTCACGGAAATAGATTCGGCTGGCATGCATACATGTACTATGGGAAGAATAAAATTGATGGTTTTTTCTCTCACCACTATGTCAGAAATACATTACTAAATACTTGGATAAAATACAAGAAATACGGGGACGAGAGAAAACCATTATGGATAGTGCCAGCAGAAGTAATAAAAATAACAGCTGATTCTGAAGAAAAAAGAGAAATGTCATATAACCAACTGCTTAAGATTCAAGGAGACAAAATTGAATTAAAAACCTCAGAAGAGCTAAATAACAATTATGATTGGTTTCAAATGCAACAAATTAAAAGTTTGATGGAAAATGACATAAAATCAGAGGGGATTAGACGAGAACAAACAGAACTGGAAAGAGTCCTGTTAGGTGACAATGAAAAATTGATATCAAAAGTATATAAGTTATTATTGAAATGGTCTACAGAAGAAGAAGTAGTAAAGTCTCAAATGGTCAAATGGGCAATTAATGTGAATAGAGAAATACAAATGGAAACATGGGAGCACCTCTGGAAGAACTCAATGAAGATATCAACTTGTCAAAGCATTAAGGAGAACTGTTTTAAAATGATGTATAGGTGGTATATGACTCCGAAAAAATTGGCTAAGATAAGTAAGAAAATGTCGGATAGATGTTGGAAATGTAAAAAACATGAAGGTTCTTTCTTCCATATGTGGTGGACATGTGAAAGAGCGAAAGAATTCTGGAAGATGATACAACAAGAAATCACCAAAATTTTGGGCTATGATTTTAAGAAAATTGCAGAGACGTTTTTACTTGGATTACAATTAGAAAAATACCCAAAAGAAGACAGGACTTTAATTTGGTACCTGTTATCAGCTGCTAGGACTTTGTACGCGCAGCTTTGGAAGCAAGAAAAAATACCAGAGAAATGGGAATGGACCATGAAAGTTTTATCGTGGTGTGAAATGGACAAATTAACCAGAACACTAAGAGACTATGATTTAGAGATATTCAAAAGGGAGTGGAGAAAATTTAAAGGATATATGGAGAAAACTTGGAAAGTAAAGAAATATTGGACATTTTTTTAGTTGTAAGAATATATATACGGAACTTTGAGCAATCAGAAGTGCCTTTAGTATGGATTTGAACTTATAACCTCGGGGAAGTCAACATTGGAGGGAGGGGGGATGGAAATGTCATATGGGTTAATGTGAAAAAAGAAAAAATTAAGAAATAGATAAGCTTTGTAACCATATGCTACCAATAAATTGTTTAAAACAAAGACACACATGAACTTGCCGTACACTGAAGTAGACCACCGGTCCATCCAATCCATCTGGCAGCAACTCTTCAGGGTCTCCGGTGGGATTGAACTTGTGACCTTCTGAATGCCGGGCTGAGGCTCTGCCACTGAGCCGCGACCCCCCTCTACAAGCCATTAACGATAAAAGGGGCGGGGCTTCCAGGTTACATGATACAACTTCCAGGCCATCTTGAGCTCCTGCACTTCTCTGAAGGTCTGAACACCAGAGAGATGCAGGATTCTTTTGCCTTCTCCTGAGAGTTTAGGTGCAAAACAGCCACTTTTCCAAGTGGATATGAGATCTACCGTACAGTAAAGACATGTTATCACAACGAAAAGCTGGGGGAGCGTTCCAGGAGTTCTTGCACAACTTCGGCTAAGAATCCACACTCAACAAACGTAATTCAGAAGGTGTCGGAGCCGGCCTTTCCCTCAGTGAACCTCAGCCTTGCTTGGTTCCTCTTTCTTGGAACCCAGAAGCAAAGCTGCATACATGCCGGACTTTAACTCCCCACTCCAAAAACTGCACCAAGAAAAGTGAATTAAGGTTGGGCATCCATCTGACAGGCCTCAAAAGGTTCACTGATCTGACCAGGCTAATTTTGTCAGATCCTAGAACAGGGATGGCCAAACTGCAGCTTGGAGCCACGTGCGGCTCTTTCACACATATTTTGTGGCTCTCGAAGCCCCCACCACCCTGTCTGCTGGCTTGGAGAAGGCGTTTGAAGTTAAAGTTGTTTTCTTTCCACCTTTCTCCCTCCTCCTCCCCCATCTAATTTCCTTCCTTCCTTCCTTCCTTCCTTCCTTCCTTCCTTCCTTCCTTCCTTCCTTCCTTCCTTCCTTCCTTCCTTCCTTCCTTCCTTCCTTCCTTCCTCTTGCGGCTCTCAAACATCTACCATTCATGTCTTGCAGCCCTCAAACATCTGACATTTCTTCTGTGTGGCTCTTACATTAAGTGAGTTTGGCCACCCCTGTACTCAAGTTGGAGTCCCGTGGCACCTTTAAGAGCAACCAAGTTTTCTTCAAAGTGTGAGCACGCACAACGGCACACAAAAGCTTATCCAGAATTAAACTTTGTTGGTCCTTAAAGGGGCCCCTGGACTCAAACTTTCTTCTGCTGCGTCAGACCAACACAGCCGCCCACCTGGAACTACTGTCAGTGTTATTTTTAATTAGAACAAAAATACGCCTTCCGTCGTAGCTACACCTGACGCCTGTGCTAAATGCAAAGACCGCCGACTGCTTTTGTGACACAGCAGAATTCACTTTTAAGATTGCTTTTGTGGCTGGTGACTGCCCAGCCCAGCAGTTATAGCAGGTGGCCAGGAGAGCTGCCCCCCCTTCCCTGACTGGTACAGGCCTTGCTGGGGGGGCAGCAACCTCACCCTGCTGTAGGGTTGCCAATCCCCAGGTGGGGGCAGGGGATCCCCCGGTTTGGAGGCCCTCCCCCAGCTTCAGGGTCGTCAGAAAGCGGGGGGAGGGGAGGGAAATGCCTTCTGGGAACTCTATTATTCCCTATGGAGATTTATTCCCATAGAAAATCATGGAGAATTGATCCGCGGGTATCTGGGGCTCTGGGGGGGGCTGTTTTTTGGGGTAGAGGCACCAAATTTTCAGTATAGCATCTAGTGCCTTTCCCCCAAAATACCCATCAAGTTTCAAAAAGATTGGACCAGGGGGTCCAATTCTATGAGCCCCAAAAGAAGGTGCCCCTATCCATTATTTCCTATGAAAGGAAGGAATTGAAAAGCTGTGCCGTCCCTTTAAAAGTGATGGCCAGAACTCCCTTTGGAGTTCAATGATGCTTGTCACAGCCTTGATCTTGGCTCCACCCCTAATGTCTCCTGGCTCCACCCCCAAAGTCTCCTGACTCCACCCCCAAAGTCCCCAGATATTTCTTGAATTGGACTTGGCAACCCCACCCTGCTGCCAACGAATGCTTCTCCCCCAGTGCAGTGGGGAAGGGGAGCTGCTGCCTGACGCGGCCTCAGGGTTTATCTGACAGTAATGGAGGCAATCAAATGGCAGACAATTAGCCAGCCTGTATGGCAATCCAAGTTCAATCGAGCATGTAGGCGTGCTTCAGTATCTAATGAAGGGTGTCAAACTCATGAGGACCGGATCTGACAAAAATGAGACCTTGTTGGGCTGGGCCATGGATGTACCTATTTAAGATTACGTCGCAGAGATAGAAACTCTTTAAAGGACACAGACAAACACAATTCAATTTATATCTTTTAAAAAACTTAAAAAGATGCTTAAAACGTTAGCATTCGTTGGTCTTAAAGGTGCTTTCTTTGTATTTCTCCCATGCGACTGGGCAAAGGAAGCTCTGGCTCTTTCCTTCCTTCCCCAGGGGACTTGGGGGAGGGGGAACCTCAGTCAATAGACAGAAGAGAGGCTCGGCTCAGTAGCTCTGCCGTGCAATTGATAGAGCCTGGGAAAACAAGCTCTGCCCCGCCACTTCCTCCCCAAGGAAGGAGCCTCAGCCAATGGAGGAAATTTGCTCTGTAGCTCCTGTGCAACTGAACAAGCCTTGCAAAGCAAGCTGTGATACAAAAGGAAGCAAGAGAGAGGGAGAAGGAAGCAGATGACAGCCAGTTGCTCGGGGGCCTGATAGGAGCCCTCTGGGGCCTGATTCGGCCCCTGAACTGCTCTAATGCTTCTGCTAGTCTTTAGAAGGAGCACAGAGTGAGGCCCCCTCTCCTGCTCACACCCCCACCCCATACGTGGACGTGAGATTTCACCATGCATTGCTCACACTCTTTCTTAGAGTATTCTTGCGGCCTTCATTTTCAAAAATGAAAGCTCAGTTTCCAAACAGACTGTATTCTTTACCCTGTGCTAATTTACTGCTCAGTGCAACCACAGGTCTTCTGAATAGCCCCAGGAGACGGCAAACACAATTCAACATCACCAGGACCAAATACTGAAAATGTATTTGTTTTTCCTTCTCTCCCCCTTCCCTTTGAACACGCAGCTTGAGGAAGAGACCTGTGTAGCTCAAAACCTTGCACCATTGCAACCTGAACCAAGGGAGTGACATTCATTTTGGGAAGACAAACACAAAGCCAAAGTCTATAAACTGAAGCATGGGTGTTTATGAACAAAATCATGTAGGAAGTGTAAAATGTGGGCACATCTGCAATCATTCATTTATGAGCAGGCTATGCTAAAAATGTGGCTATGCAGGTACCGAACAGGCCGCCTGATCGCCTTAGAAGGGAGGGATTAAGACCCATGTTCCCTCTAAGCTGCAGAGTTTTATGAGCAAAAATTCTACTTTGTGAGCTACTGGCATGAAAGTTGTGAGCTGCTGCATACGTTATTGTGCTCTGGGGTCATCCTTTCTGAGCTAAGACAAAAATGTGTGAGCCGGAGGCTAAAAATCTATGAGCCAGCTCACGCTAACTCAGCTTAGAGGGAACAGTGGTTAAGACCCCCCTCCCTCCCTTCCCAGCAGGAACTCAGCCGTGATGATTCAAACGCCCTCTTCGTGAGTGGAACAGGGGGTGTTGCCATATCACCCCTCCCTCTGGGGAAACCCCATTTGCTTTTGAGACCACACCGCGCGAGCATAAAGCCACAGCATCCCAATACGAAGGTAAGCCAAGATGCTCGCAGTTGTGTTTCACGGAAGCGAGCATCCGCCTGAGCCAAATCCCGTACACCCTCTGTCAGCAGCCGACTCCACGCTCACTGAGTTAAGATTATTCCATGGAACAAATAATTCCCCCCCCCCCACACACACAAACACAGTTTCCAGGTTCTTGGCACATACAGCTGCTTACAACCTCACAATCATCCCTGGACTTTGATGCAGTGCTTTCTAACCCAGCAGAGTGCTTGCCCAGAACTTTTGCCTTCAGACGGTGCTTTGAGCCACTGGTACCCAAAACAGTTCCCTCTCCGGTGCTGAGGCCGATTGGAAAAAAAGAGTTCAGAACTTTTGCAAAGCGTCTCTCGACTTACCCAGAGTCGGAAGTGATGGCATTACATATCTCTATTCTCAGTGGCGCTGTAGCTCTTGAAGCTCCTTGCCTGGACTTCCTTTGACATGGGAGCTGAGAGCAGCCGGTGATGAGCATGACGTCTCCATCCCCCTCTCAGCTGGAAAGTCTCAAGTTCCAAATAGGGATTCCCTCCTCCTCGCCCCCCTCCTTTGCCTTAACTCTCCTCCTGCTGGAAGGAACCAAGGGACGTCATCCTCAAAGATTCCCAAAGGCCGGGACCACCAAAGGGAGAGGAGGCTGGAAGGACATGGGTGTTGCAAGCTCACATCTATAAAAACAGAAACCGTCAGCCCAGAGCTCTGCTCTCGAATTCCAGATGGTGCATTTCAAAATGTCTGCAGGCCACTTCTCACAGTCTGAGTCAGTGCCTCGGTGACCAATTTTCCTAATTTCTGCTTGGAGTTCCACATGTTTTCTCTCTTGCTTCATCTTTCTGTTAGAGAGCATAAACGGGGTTTTTTTTTTCTTCTTCTGGTGGGCAGTTTTTACTCGAGCCGTTAAATAAGCCAAGCAAGGCAAGTCCTCATTTCGGGCTATGTCTCTCTAGCGGAGCTCTTTCAATTGAAGGAAGAAGTTTCCATTTTTTTAAAAGAGCCAACAATATCCAGCCTGTAACGATTGTTTGCTAGCATGAAAGAAAAGATTGAGCTTAATGGGTCAAGAGGAGGGGTAAACAAGGCAGCTTTGGAGACAGAACAATCAGGAGGCAACCGAATCTGGTGTGACAAAATCAGAGGCCGAAGGAGTTTCAGGTGCGCTGAGGAGATCAGTGTTCCATGCAGAGGAGATGATGTTGGCCGGCATCCAAGCACTTTCTGCCTCTTCAGAAAGCCACTGTTTTAGAGTAGCTCTCATTAAAGGCAAGGTCAGTTCTTTGCAAAGAAATAAAGGAGAATACCACCTTACTTTCAAGACGAAGAAAGACGAAGAAGACTGTAGATTTATACCCCGCCCTTCTCCCGGAATAAAAGTCTCAGAGCAGCTTACAATCTCCTTGACTTTCCTCCCTCACAACAGACCCTGTAAGGTGGGTGGAGCTGAGAGAGCTCTCACAGCGGCTGCCCTTTCAAGGACAGCTCTGCCAGAGCTATGGCTGCCCAAGGCCATTCCTGCAGCTGCAAGTGGCAGAGTGGGGAATCAAACCCGGTTCTCCCAGATAAGAGTCTGCACACTTCACCACTACACCAAAGAACTTTTGATGAGCCATGCTAAATAGGCTAGATCTACAACACTTCTTTTAAAGGCCTGGCTTTGGCCCTAGGCAAGGACTGTTCCAGGGAAGGCTTCCGCATATACATTGGAGGGGGGTAGGGTTGCCAATCCCCAGGTGGGGGCAGGGGATCCCCTGGTTTAGAGGCCCTCCCCCCCCCCCGCTTCAGGGTCATCAGAAAGCGGGGGGCGGGGAGGGAAATGTCTGCTGGAAACTCTATTATTCCCTATGAAGATTTATTCCCATAGAAAATAATGGAGAATTGAACAACAGCTATCTGGGGCTCTGCGGGAGCTGTTTTTTGAGGTAGAGGCACCAAATTTTCAGTATAGCATCTAGTGCCTCTCCCCAAAATACCCCCCAAGTTTCAAAACGATTGGACCAGGGGGTCTAATTCTATGAGCCCCAAAAGAAGGTGCCCCTATCCTTCATTATTTCCTATGGAAGGAAGGTGTGCGGTCCCTTTAAATGTGATGGCCAGAACTCCCTTTGGAGTTCAATTATGCTTGTCACAGCCTTGATCTTGGCTCCACCCCTAATGTCTCCTGGCTCCACCCCCAAAGTCCCCAGATATTTCTGAATTGGAGTTGGCAACCCTAGGGGGGGGGGATTCTTTTACATTTCTTTGTGTGTTGTGGGGCTGATCTTCAACAATCAAGAAAGATTCCCAGGTCCCCCTCCAGCATCATCACACTTTGACATGAATCTGGGGCGTGACTGCATCCGGGGTACAATGTTTAACTGTGGTTGTCCTGTCTCAAAAAGGAGAGTGGCCATAAAAGCAGGCCTCCCTGCTGTACCCCCCCCCCCCACTTCTGGCACCAGGTAAACAAAACCTCTCCCTGCACAGGCTCTCTCCTGACTTGCCTGTCATCCCTTAACACAGGAGTGTCAAACATGCAGCTTGGGGGCCAAATCAGGCCCCCGGAGGGCTCCTATCATGCCCCCAAGCAACTGGCTGTCATCTGCTTCCTTCTCCCTCTCTCCTACTTTCTTCTGCATAACAGCTTGTTTCACAAGGCTTGCTCAATTGCACAGGAGCTACAGAGCAAAACCTTGGGAAGCAGAAGGTCCCAGGTTCAATCCCTGGCATCTCCCAAAAAAGGGTCCAGGCAAATAGGTGTGAAAAAACCTCAGCTTGAGACCCTGGAGAGCCGCTGCCAGTCTGAGAAGACAATACTGACTTTGATGAACCAAAGGTCTGATTCAGTATAAGGCAGCTTCATATGTTCATATGATTTCATTCTTCTTCATATGTTCTCTGTTTTCTCCATTGGCTGAGGCTCCTCCCTTGGGGAGGAAGGGAAGGAAGGAGAGCTTGCTTCGCCAGGCTCTCTCCATCACACAGCGGAGCTACTGAGCCAAGCCTCTCTAACTTCTATTGGCTGAGGCTCCTCCCCAGGAAAGAGCCAGAGCTTCCTTTGCCCATTTCTCTGGATCCTGTGGGAGAAACACAATCTTAAATAAGTACACGCATGACCCAGCTCGACAAGGTCTCATTTATGTCAGATCCGGCCCTCATAACAAATGAGTTCGACTCCCCTCCCTTAACACCTTTTCCAGCCTGGGTATTTCCCTGTCTTTACTAGTCGAAAAGAGGAAGAATCCAGCAGCACCTGAAAGACTAACACAATTTGTGGCAGGGGATGAGCTTTCTGCTACCGCCAGGCTTTGAATTCAGCAGGAGCTCACAGGAGTGCAGCTCCTGAACCTTTCTGATGGTTCCCCTTCCACCTCCCCACCTCCCTGCCTTGTCCACTGAATAGCAGGTCAGCTGCATAACAATCCCTGGATTAGGAGAGCAGGCAGCCGGGCAGCCACCAGGGGCTCTGCCACTCACCCAGCAGTCCTCATTCACCCCTGGAGAAGCCCACCACACCCTTTCTCCACTTCTGATGTGATTTTGGGTGGCTTGCTGGCCTCTTGACTGGCGGGGGGGGGCAGCCCAGGAGAACCCCAGGCAAGCGAGGCCTGCTTGGGCTGGCTGGATCTCTAGCCAGCCCAAGCAGGCCTCGTTCGCCCGGGGTTCTCCTTTCCTGCATCAGGTTGCTTTTGGCTGGGGGTGGTATATGCTAATGAGTTCTGCTAATGAGCTATTTTTCTACAAATCGAGCCCTGGCTACCGCTACAGACAAACACGGCGGCCCATCTCGATCCGCCTCCTTACTGATTTACGTCATTTGTCTCAATATTTTAACATCCTTTTACGGCTGCTGTGGTTGTTAAAATTATTTTGGCTGCCATTATTATCGTGGCTGTTTATCGAGGCTTCCTCAGCTGGCCGGCCCTTTGCAAGTTAATCCTTCATCTCCTTTTATAAGGTTTAAAGGTTTCATGTCTTTCCTGAAGGCACTGGGGGAGAAGCATTCGTTGGCAGCAGGGTAGGGTTGCCAAGTCCAATTTAAGAAATATCTGGGGACTTTGGGGGTGGAGCCAGGAGACTTTGGGGGTGGAGCCAGGAGACATTAGGGGTAGAGCCAAGATCGAGGCTGTGACAAGCATCATTGAACTTCAAAGGGAGTTCTGGCCATCACATTTAAAGGGACAGCACACCTTTTCAATGCCTTCCTTCCATAGGAAATAATGAAGGATAGGGGCACCTTCTTTTGGGGCTCATAGAATTGGACCCGCTGGTCTAATCTTTTTGAAACTTGGGGGGGGTATTTTGGGGAGAGGCACTAGATGCTATACTGAAAATTTGGTACCTCTATCTCAAAAAACAGCACCCCCCCCCCCCAGAGCCCTAGATACCCTCAGATCTATTCTCCATTATTTTCTATGGGAATAAATCTCCCTAGGGAATCATGGAGTTCCCAGCAGACATTTCCCTCCCCTCCCCCCGCTTTCTGACGACCCTGAAATGAGGGGAGGGCCTCCAAACCGGGGGATCCCCTGCCCCCACCTGGGGATTGGCAACCCTAGTACAGACTGAGATTTGAAAGTCACCTCAGGAACATTCGATGCAAACATTTTATATATATCAGCAAAATATAACCAACTGACACACGACCACTAGCTTGACAGAGACGGTTTGCTGTTGCCCGCCTCTACAAAGGGACTTTGGACTTCTCAATACTTTGATGGGAAAGCGCAAAGGCTAAGAAACTCCAGTTCATTACCAATAAAAGGCAATGTAATTATACAATTATAGTATATGACAGGGGTGGCCAACGGTAGCTCTCCAAATGTTTTTTTTTGCCTACCGCTCCCATCAGCCCCAGCCAGCATGGCCAATGGCTGGGGCTGATGGGAGTTGTAGGCAAAAGACATCTGGAGAGCTACCGTTGGCCACCCCTGGTATATGAAACCATCTAAAATATACATAAAATAGGAATAAGAAATTAAAACTAGGAAGATCTGAAAGTAGTGCTAAAATCAAGGATAAACCAACAGCCCTGTCCAAACTAGACCTCTTTGTTTCGTCTCTAATCCAAGAAACCATCCAGCCTAATTTGGCAACATGAGATGGATGGACTCCTTGCCCTATATGGTCGAGGACCTGCCTACCTGAAGGACCGTCTCTCCCCATATGAACCCCAGAGAGCACTGAGGTCAGCTGGGAAGAACCAGCTGACTATCCCTGGGCCGAAGGAGGCAAAATTAAAAAATACCCGTACACGGGCCTTCTCCATTGCAGCTCCACACCTATGGAACCAGCTCCCGGAAGAAGTGCGGGCCCTGCAGAACCTTGAACAGTTCCGCAGGGCCTGCAAGACCATCCTTTTTAGGATGGCCTTTACCTGACTGAACGACTGATGATTCGCCTTAAGTGATTCCGCCATAATACTTACACCTAATAGAGTAGCACCAGGAATGTTAATTTTAATTGGAATGTTTTTAAGTTAATGTGATTTTTAAAACCTGTTGTATAATTTATTGTATGGATTGAGATGTTGTTAGCCGCCCTGAGCCTGCTTCGGGGGGGAGGGCGGGATATAAATAAAATGTTGTTGTTGTTGTTGTTGTTATTATTAAGACTCTGAGTTTGCAAGACCTGAGCAGGGCTTTCCATGAGAGCATCTTTTGGAGATCAGGAATTCGCAGGGCTGCCGCTGGCCAAAAGCAACCGGACGACACTAACACGCTCGTGAACGTAACCAAAGCACGAGGGCCACGGTTTAGTCATGTTTTTTGTTGAATGAATGAATTTATCTAGAATGGCCATAGGCCAGCAAACAAGTCATAAAAGTTCTGCCAGGTCCTTCTGTTGAGGCAGCAGGCAACTGGGCCCATCTTGACCTCCCCTGCCCACAGAACTGAACCAAGGAAATATCATTGGACTAGTCCTCCCACAGGACATATTAAGGACTGCCCTGGAGTCTCAGTGGTTTACTGCCATCTTGTTTGATTGCCTGCTCGTTTTTTAACTTCATTTTATCATACAGTATGGTTTGTTTTCACAGAGTTTGCTACGTCATGGTGCGACCGAATTGTCCGGCGGTATAACCGGATGGGCAGGCTGGGCCCACCAACTTCGTCAGCCTAAGAGAAGGAAAACTCTAACATCAAACCCGGGCAGATAGAGCTCGTTAATGTAACACCTACCACCTGGAGGACTCACTGCCGGTGTCCCGGCTTACTGGGCCATGGCAGATGACCCCCAGGTGAAAGGGTGGAGCCAGTACCGCGCACACTGCGCTTCACCTAAAAAATTCCTCTGCGCAGGCCTGAAGGGCATATCCACACACACAACCCACAACGCATCAAGTCCTGCAGCGATAGGCAAGGGGCGAAACGGCAGGTGGAAGGTGCCACTGGAAGCCGCAGTCCCGATCCTGCATGTAGGCGGTTCAGGATATTGGTCGCCTGATGCTAACCCGGAGACGAAAGCATCTTTCGGCAGCACCCTGAACGACCAAGCAGCCTTATCTAGGGACAGCACTGCTTGCTCCACATGGAGAGGGGCCTAGAAAAGGTGGCCTAAACAAAGCTCGTCTCCCCCACCCCAGTTGGCTAGCCGCGGTCAACGGGCATCCTTACTTGCGGTCGAAAAATAACAACAAAGAAAAGGCATGCACCTGCCTCACAAAGTGTGCAAAGACTAAAGCTTGCGTGTTGGAACATCAGAACCATGCTTGACACAGTAGGCAGTGGTCGCCCTGAACGACGCTCTGCTCTAGTTGCCCACGAACTTCTCAGGTTGAATATCGACATAGCAGCTCTCAGTGAGGTCCGTTTCCCTGAGGAAGGTAGTCTTCAAGAACACGGTGCTGGCTATACCCTCTACTGGTCGGGTAAGTCAAAGGCTGAGAGCCGCCTTTCTGGCGTTGGCTTCATGGTCAGGAACTCCATTGCCTCCAAACTCGAAAACCTTCCAACAGGTCACTCAGATCGCATCATGTCCATGCGCCTCCCACTTCAAAACAAGCAGCATGCAACACTCTTCAGTGTGTATGCCCCAACCCTTCAAGCAGATCCTGCAGAAAAGAACAAGTTCTATGCTGATCTACGCAACCTCGTACGGAAGACCCCTACAGAGGACAAGGTGATCATCCTTGGCGACTTCAATGCGAGAGTAGGTAAAGACTCGGAAGCCTGGAAAGGAGTACTTGGCAAACACGGCATTGGCAACTGCAATGACAACGGGCGCCTCCTGCTAGAATTCTGCATGGAGCACCAGCTCACCATCACCAACACTATCTTCCAGCAGAAGAACAGTCTGAAGACAACCTGGATGCACCCACGGTCCAAGCATTGGCACCTTATCGACTACATTCTGGTGCGCCAGAGAGACCTTCGAGATGTCTTACACACCCGAGTAATGCCCAGCGCAGAATGTCATACGGATCATCGTCTTGTACGCTGCAATCTCCGTCTTCACTTTAAACCCACGCCCAGGAGAGGAGGTATCCCTCGGAGGAAGTTTCAGGTTGGCAGCCTCCAGTCAGCCGAAGTTAAAGCTGCCTTCCAGGCAAAACTCCAGTCAAGAATTGAGGACCTCAGTTGCCCCACAGACCCTTCTCCAGAAGCACTCTGGGAACACCTAAAAACTACCGTCCTGCAGATCTCTGAAGAAGTCCTCGGGTTCTCCACAAGGAAGAACAAGGACTGGTTTGATGAGAACAATCAAGAGATCCAAGAATTACTGGCAAAAAAGAGATCTGCCTACCAAGCACATCTTGCTCAGCCCTCCTGTCCTGGGAAAAAAGCAACCTTTCGCGCTGCATGTAGCAACCTCCAGCGCAAGCTTCGAGACATTCAGAACGAGTGGTGGACCAAGCTTGCAGAGAGAACCCAGCTGTGTGCAGACACTGGTGATTTAAGAGGGTTCTACGAAGCCCTGAAGGCAGTATATGGTCCATCATATCAGGCTCAGAGTCCCTTGCAAAGTGCAGACGGCCAAGTGCTCCTCACAGACAAGGCATCCATACTGAACCGGTGGTCGGAGTATTTTCAGGTTCTCTTCAGTGCCAACCGCGTAGTTCAAGATTCAGCAATCCACCTCACCCCACTTCAACCGGTGAAAACAGAGTTGGATGAGATCCCCACCCTAGAAGAGACTGTTAAAGCCATCAAGCAACTGAAAAGTGGCAAGGCAGCAGGAGTTGATGGAATTCCACCAGAGATCTGGAAGCATGGGGGCACAGTACTACATAGCTCACTTCACAAAGTACTTGTCACCTGCTGGGAACAAGGCAAATTACCACAGGACTTTCGCGATGCAATCATCATCACCCTATACAAGAACAAAGGGGAAAAGTCAGACTGCTCCAACTACCGGGGGATAACCCTGCTCTCCATCGCAGGCAAAATCCTTGCCAGAATACTCCTGAACAGACTGGTGCCCACCATTGCAGAAGAACTCCTCCCAGAGAGCCAGTGCGGCTTCAGAGCTAACAGGAGCACCACCGACATGGTATTTGTTCTCAGGCAGCTCCAAGAGAAATGCAGGGAACAGAACAAGGGTCTGTATGTGACTTTTGTCGACCTTACCAAAGCTTTCGATACCGTTAGCAGGAAAGGCCTGTGGCAAATCTTGGAACGTTTAGGATGTCCCCCAAGGTTCCTCAGCATGATCATCCAGCTACACGAAGACCAGCGAGGCCAAGTCAGACACTGCAACGACCTCTCGGAGCCCTTCCCAATAGGCACAGGTGTAAAGCAAGGCTGCGTTCTTGCGCCAACTCTCTTTACGATCTTCTTTAGCATGATGCTTCAAAGAGCCGCAGTAGATCTAGATGAGGACGATGGTGTCTACATCCGCTATCGCACCGATGGCAGCCTGTTCAACCTGAGGCGACTAAAGGCACACTCCAAGACAATGGAAAAACTCATCCGAGAGCTACTGTTTGCTGATGATGCTGCACTCGTCTCCCACTCGGTATCAGCTCTGCAGCATATGACGTCCTGCTTTGCAGAGGCTGCCAAGCTATTCGGCCTAGAAGTTAGTCTGAAGAAGACAGAAGTTCTCCACCAGCCTGCACCCCAGGAAGATTATCACCCTCCCTGCATCACTGTGGGTGAATCAGTTCTGAAGACAGTCCAGCAGTTCAGCTACCTGGGGTGCATCATCTCCTCAGATGCCAAGATCGACAAGGAGATTGACAACAGGCTGGCAAAGGCAAACCGTGCATTTGGCCGACTGCACAAAAGAGTGTGGAGCAGCAAGCATCTGAAAAAAGGCACAAAGATCAATGTTTACAAAGCGGTTGTGATGACAACCCTCATCTATGGCTCCGAATCGTGGGTTTTATACCGTCATCACCTGCGACTCCTTGAGCGCTTTCATCAGCGCTGCCTTCGCACCATCCTCAACATCCACTGGAGTGACTTTGTGACCAACACTGAAGTCCTCAAGCGGGCAGAGGTTACCAGCATCGAGGCACTGCTGTTGAAGACGCAGCTGCGCTGGGCAGGGCATATTTCTAGGATGGAAAACCACCGCCTTCCCAAGATTGCCCTGTATGGCGAACTCTCCACCGGCCATCGAAATAGAGGGGCACCAAAGAAGAGGTACAAGGACTCCTTGAAGAAATCCCTTAGCACCTGTCACATCAACCATCACCAGTGGTCTGACCTAGCCTCAGATCGCAAAGCATGGAGGCACACCATCCACCAGGCTGTCTCTTCCTTTGAGAACGCACGCATAGCTGGTCTTGAGGACAAAAGGAGATTGAGGAAGAATCGCACTGCTACAGCACCAACCCCAAATCAGACTTTTCCCTGCAGCCACTGTGGCCGGACCTGCCTGTCCCGCATTGGTCTTGTCAGCCACCAGCGAGCCTGCAGCAAACGTGGACTATTGCACCCTTCTTAAATCTTCGTTCGCGAAGCCAAGCCGAGAGAGAGAGATGGTTTGTTTATCTCCAACGGCTGTGAGTCGCCCTGAGCCCAACCCATCTTGGGACAGAGAGGGATATAAACCCAATAAAATAAATAAATAAACTCACTGAATTGTCTTTTTTGGCAACCCACAGTATCTGCAAAGCTCTTCTCTAACATCGCATTTCAAATAACTCAAGTTTCCTCCTGCCAGCTTCCACACATAAGGAATACTATAGTATGAATTATCTTGATTTTGGTTGCCACGCATATATCCTTCACTTAAGAATCTTTTCTAGCTCCTTCCTAGTCTCAGTCTCTTTCAGTCCAATGGTCCGATAGTTGCTGCAGTCTTTGACTTCTTTTTTTGGGGGGGGAGATTGGAATGTGTGGGCTGTTTTGTTTTCCATATTTGTTGGCATATTCTTAAGATTTTGGTGAACTCCATTACTGTGACTTGGAATGGCTCTACTGATATCCCATTGGTTTCTCCTAAATTCTCTCAGTGCAGTTTTTACTACGTTTCCTAAAACAGTATGTTCTTCTTCAAACTATTCTTCTTGGAAAGAATCTGTCCTCCTTTCATCTCTTCTGCATAATTAATCCGTGTATTGTTCTCATCTTTGACCAGTTCCGCAGGGCCTGCAAGACCACCCTTTTTAAACTTGCTTATTCAGACCGCTAAAGAAGGCTGTTAAATAAGGATCCGCCAATGTGGTTTAAAGACCTAGACCGCTGTGTATAAACTGGCAGAACTAGCGTCAAACACCACCAGCACTGTCAGACCAAACTATCTAATTGTATTGACTGGTTTTTAATATTGTTAAATTTAATGTTTTATATTGTTAAATTTAAAGGTTTTATTTATTACTGTATGTTTTTAAGAAATGTTGTTAGCCGCCCTGAGCCTGCCGAGGCGGGGAGGGCGGGATATAAATGAAATTTATTATTATTATTATTATCTTTGCTTTATTTTGACCTGTTTGGTTAATGCATTTCCACATTGGTCTTTCCACGTGTCTAGCCATGCTTTAAATTTTCCTTTAATTTCCTAGATCTTGTAGAACAGATCTCTTGTTCTTCCTTTTTTGTTGTTCTCTTCTGTTTCGTTACACTGGTTATTATAACAGTTCCCTCTGTCCTTACATGCAAGTTGCTGGAACGCTGCATTTCATCTTCTGGGTCTATTTCTGTCACCTTTTGCTTTTGCTTCTTGTCCATCTTTAGCAATGTTAAGAGTTTCCTCAGTCATCCATCAAGGCTTTTCATATCTTTTGGCTACAGGAATAGGCTTTGTGGATACTTATTAGTATCCCGTTCACTTGAACTCAGTCACGCAGATCAATTACATGGTCTTTGAACTCTTTAGGAATGTTGCTTAGATTGTATTTTGGCAATCTGTGAATGTTGCTTAGAATGAATTCTGGCAATCTATTAATGTTTTTGGCAATCTATTAATGTTTCCCCTCCCCCCCCACCCCCCCAGCTTTTCTCTAGTTTTCAAGACTGACAATTGAGTGTCTGTACCACAATCGGCTCCCAGTTTTGTTTTAGCAGAGAGCATAGAGCTCCTCCAGCTTCTGATTAAATTATCTGTTTGATTTCTATATTGGCCATCCAATGATGTCCACATATACAATTGTCTGTTCGCTTCCCTGAAACGTGTGTTTGCGATGAACAAATTGCTGTCTTCACAGAATTCAATGAGCCTCTCTCTTGCTTCATTTTGTGCTCCTAGACCAAATATTCCAACAATCTTTGATTCTTTGTTTCCCTACTTTTGCATTCCAGTCATCCACAATTATCACGCCTTCTTTAGCTTTCCATTTCTTCCTCAACAGCGTTCCAGTTGTGGCATAAACTTGAATGGTGGTTGGAAGAAATTTGATGGAGCTTAACAAACACATTGGATTGGTTCCTATTTCTAAGGTTAAGGTTTTAATGCCATTTAAGTTAAGGGGGAAGGGCAGGGGACACTTAATGGAATTCAGGCCTTGAATTCAGCAGGAGTTCACTGAAGTGCTGCTCCTGAACCTCCAGCCAGGATCTGCATGCAGTGGGGGGGCTCTCTCCCCACTGCACATAGATCCCGGGGCATAGGCAAATGTGATATGCTACTGAGCTCCTTCACCTTTTCTTCTACAAAATGACGCGATGGAATCCTTAAACCCTTCCCTTCCGTCCTCAAGTTTGGGAAGTTTAATCTTGTCTGCCATGGCTAAAGGTGGCTAAAGGCCACTGTGTGACACAGAGTGTTGCACTGGATGGGCCATTGGCCTGATTCAACATGGCTTCTCTTATGTCCTTCTGTGACACAGAGTGTTGGACTGGAGGGGCCACTGGCCTGATCCAACAGGGCTTCTCTTATGTTCTTATGTGACACAGAGTATTGGACTGGATGGGCCACTGGCCTGATCCAACATGGCTTCTCTTATGTTCTTATGTGACACAGAGTATTGGACTGGATGGGCCACTGGCCTGATCCAACATGGCTTCTCTTATGTTCTTATGTGACACAGAGTATTGGACTGGATGGGCCACTGGCCTGATCCAACATGGCTTCTCTTATGTTCTTATGTGACACAGAGTATTGGACTGGATGGGCCACTGGCCTGATCCAACATGGCTTCTCTTATGTTCTTATGGAACTCTCAGTCTGGGGCAGTGATGCTCTGTATTCTTGGTGCTTGGGGGGCCCACAGTGGGAGGGCTTCTAGTGTCCTGGCCCCACTGGTGGACCTCCTGATGGCACTTGGGTTTTTTGGCCACTGTGTGACACAGAGTGTTGAACTGGATGGGCCATTGGCCTGATCCAACAAGGCTTCTTTTATGTTCTTATGGAACTCTCAGTCTGGGGCAGTGGTGCTCTGTATTCTTGGTGCTTGGGGGGGAGAGCGCACAATGGGAGGGCTTCTAGTGTCCTGAACCCACTGATGGACCTCCTGATGGCACCTGGGTTTTTTTG
Source organism: Heteronotia binoei (assembly GCF_032191835.1). Classification (NCBI taxonomy): domain Eukaryota; kingdom Metazoa; phylum Chordata; class Lepidosauria; order Squamata; family Gekkonidae; genus Heteronotia; species Heteronotia binoei. The sequence goes on along the minus strand of NC_083236.1, from coordinate 68,103,683 downwards.
GCCACTGTGTGCCACAGAGTGTTGGAATGGATGGGCCATTGACCTGATCCAACAGGGCTTCTCTTACATTCTTATGTTCTTAACGTCTTTTCTACTCCATCCCCAAACTGTATGAACTTGTTGAGTAGGGACATCCTTATTTTGTCTGCCTTGAAATGTGACAGCTTTCTCTCTAACCGCCATTTCTCCACATCGGCAAATATTCACAAGGTTTGAATGTACGTGACATCGTCTAGTCACAGGATTTGACTCTTCTTGGAACAAAGTTTGGAATTTTTTAAAGCCCCGCTTATTTTCATTCTGCAGAAGAGGATTTGGGTTTTCCGAGGTAGGTGACGAAGTTCAAGGTCATGCAGGAAGTCTGGCTAAATTGGCAGGTCAAACCTCTTAAATCTCCCTTCTCACAGCTTAGGGTTTTTATGACTCTTTCATGTTCGTTCAGCACGGCTCTCTATTTACCAGCCTTTAATGTATTATTAAGCTCAGCAGAAGGGGGAAAAAACAATAATCCACAACTGGACTGTCAAGCCTAGAACACATTTTTACTCCAGTCAAATAAATTTCCCCCCTGATTGCAATTTCCCGTGTATATCTGCAGCTGAGAGAAAAAGTGTTTTACTCCCCCTTCCCCTTCTAGCCAAATTTATCATACTGCGGAAGACAACTTTATTGAAAATTCCCCAGGACGCTATTTTACAAGAATAAGGATGTTAACCCTGAACTTGTTGCCACATTGTAAATGGCTAATTGCATTTTACCCTGAGACGTTTCTACACGGTTGCTTCCAGGGTGTGTGGAGCATCACTGATTCAGTGTGCTGCAGAATCAATCTCTTGAAAGAAGGAGCTTCACTTCTTAGAGCAAACTCTTTGCTCGTTCCAGTGCGGGACTAGGGTTGGCAAGTCCAATTCAAGAAATATCTCGGGACTTTGGGGGCGGAGCCAGGAGACATTGGGGGCAGAGCCAAGAGCAAGGTTGTGACAAGCATAATTGAACTTCAAGGGAGTTCTGGCCATTTAAAGGGACGGCACACCTTTTAAATGCCTTCCTTCCATAGGAAATAATGAAGGATAGGGGCACCTTCTTTTGGGACTCATAGAATTGGACCCCCTGGTCCAATCTTTTTGAAACTTGGGAGCTATTTTGGGGAGAGGCACTAGATGCTATACTGAAAATTTGGTGCCTCTATCTCAAAAAACAGCCCCCAGAGCCCCCAATACCCGCAGATCAATTCCCCATCATTCCCTATGGGAATCGTTCATGGAGGTGCATGATGGCTGTGGGGGTGGGGCTTCCCCCGCTGGCCAGCTGGCTGGGGGAGGGGGGAAGCCTGTAAAACCGGGGGATCCCCCTCTGGGACCTGGGGATTGGGAAGCCTATGCAGGACAAATGCCCACAGAGGCCCAAGGCTGGATTTCCCAGGAATAACCTTCGCGTCTCCCCCAGACATCCAAATTATTGCGACTGCAATCCGAACGGGTCCCAAGGTAATTATGCACGCTCTGCAGATTACAACAGTTATTGTTTCTGATATAAGAAAATAGAGCCGGCTCCTGTAAATGGATCCAGGGGCTCCAAGTTTCAGCATTTGTGCAACTTAAAAACAAAACAAAACTGTTGGTTTTGATGCTAATTGCCAAGAAGCACCTGTGCCAAGTCCACCTAGTCCAGGGGTGGCCACACCTCCTGAAAAAAGCCCAGCAGGACTCATTTGCATATTAGGCCACACCTCCTGACATCACTGTTGTTTCACACAGGGCTCTTTTGTAGAAAAGGCCCAGTAGGAACTCATTTGCATATTAGGCCACACCTCCGGACACCATTGTTTCACACAGGGCTCTTTTGTAGAAAAAGCCCAGCAGGACTCATTTGCATATTAGGCCACACCTCCTGACATCACTGTTGTTTCAGACAGGGCTCTTTTGTAGAAAAGGCCCAGCAGGGACTCATTTGCATATTAGGCCACTCCCCTTGATGCCAAGCCAGCCGGAGCTGCATTCCTGTGCATTCCTGATAAAAAAAACCTCAGGGTGCCTGATAAGCGACCAGCACTTTGTGTCAACTCAGAGACACCTCTGAAGTCAACCCAAACAATCGCTTTCACACATATTACCTTTAAAGCCCTATATGGTCGAGGACCTGCCTACCTGAGGGACCGTCTTTCCCCGTATGAACCCCAGAGAGCACTGAGGTCAGCAGGGAAGAACCAACTGATCATCCCCGGGCCGAAGGAGGCAAAACTGCAGAGCACTCGTATGCGGGCCTTCTCTATCGTAGCTCCACACCTATGGAAGCCGCTCCCGGAAGAAGTGCAGGCCCTGCGGAACCTTGAACAGTTCCGCAGGGCCTGCAAGACCATCCTTTTTGGGATGGCCTTTATCGATTAAATGACAGAGGGACTCGCCTAAGTGATTTTCACCACCATGTTTTTTGAAATAGCACCAGAACGTTAATTTTAGGAAATTTTAAATTACAGTATTTTTTGCACCATAAGACTCACTTTCCCCCCCCAAAAAAAGTGGAGGGAAAAGTGTGTGCGTCTTAAGGAGCGAATACTGCAAAAAATTCACACAAATGCCTCTAAATTCACACAAACGGCTCTAAAAACTAGGTGCGTCTTATGGAGCGAAAAATACGGTAGATTGTTTTAAAACTAGTTACTGTTTTTAAATACTTATTGTATAATTTATTGTATTTGATGTTGTTAGCCGCCCTGAGCCTGCCTTGGTGGGGAGGGCGGGATATAAATAAAATGTTGATTGATTGATTGACATATTGTGTGGCTCTGAAAGCTTAGCGGCCCCGTGGCACAGAGTGGCAAAGCAGCAGTACTGCAGTCCTGTGATCTGAACTCTCTGCTCACGACCTGAGTTCTATCCCAGCGGAAGCTAGTTCAGGTAGCCAGCCCAAGGTTGACTCAGCCTTCCATCCTTCTGAGGTTGGTAAAATGAGTACCCAGCTTGCTGGGGGGAAAGTGGGGAAGGCCATGGCAAACCACCCCATAAAAAGTCTTCCGTGAAAACGTTGTGAAAGCAACGTCACCCCAGAGTCGGAAACGACTGGTGCTTGCACGGGGGACCTTTCCTTTTCCAAAGCCCCCACCGCCTCATCAGCTGGCATGGAGAAGGCATTTTTGTCTTTAAATCACTTTCCAAGCCTAGCCAGCCAGCGGCTTGGAGAATGCATTTAAAGTTTCTTTCTTTCCACCTCCCTCTCCCCATCTATTTGCCTGCCTGCCTTCCTGTCTTGCGGCTCTCAAACATCTGACATGTATTCTATGTGGCTGTTATATTATGCAAGCTTGGCCACCCCTGACCTAGTCCCTTAAGAACCTGCCTTGCCACTGCCGTCATCCTTGGAGGCCCTCCTTCAAGTGCGCGCCTCCTGAGATTAGGAAGGTACCCATGTTCCCTCTAAGCTGTAGAGTCTTGTGAGCAAAAATTCTACTTTGTGAGCTACTGGCATGAAAGTTGTAAGCTCCTGCATACATTATTGCGCTCTGGGGTCATCCTTCTTGAGCTAAGACAAAAAGGTGTGAGCTGGAGATGAAAAAATTGTGAGCTAGCTCACGCTAACTCAGCGTAGAGGGAACACTGGTGGGTACCAACCTGGGAGAGGGCCTTCTGGGTTATGGTACCAGCTCTCTGGAACTTGGGGGTCTCCAGGGAGATCTCTTGTTACCATCTTCTGTCAGCTGCAACAGAACATTTTTCATTCTGTTTGGCATTCCTTCTGTGAGCTGTCCTTCCTAACCAGTGCCTTCATTGCTGTTTTTATGCTTTGTATGTATTTTAATTCTGTTTTAAAGGATGTTTTAACAAGGCTGCCCTGAACCTGCTTTGGTGGGGAGGGCGGGATATAAATCGAATAAACCTAAACCTAACGTGTGCCAGAAATGTGTTGGTTTTAATAGTTTTAAAATGTGATCATATCATGCATGCTTTATATTGTTAGTTATCTTCAAGGCTTTTTTGGTAGAAAAAGCTCAGCCAGAACTCATTTGCATATTAGGTCACACACCCTGATGTCACCATTGTTTTGCACAGGGCTTTTTGTAGAAAGAAGAGACCCGTGGCGCAGACTGTTAAAGCTGCAGTACTGCAGTCCTAAGCTCTGCTCATGACCTGAGTTTGATCCCCGCCGGAAGCTGGGTTTTCAGGTAGCCGGCTCGAGGCTGACTCAGACTTCCATGCTTCCAAGGTCGGTCAAATGAGTACTCAGCTTGCTGGGGGGAAAGTGTAGCTGAATGGGGAAGGCAATGGCAAACCACCCCGTAACATGTCTGACGTGAAAACGTTGTGAAAGCAACGTCACCCTAGAGTTGGAAACGACTGGTGCTTGCACAGGGAACCTTTCCTTGGAGAGCCAGTTTGGTGTAGTGGTTAAGTGTGCAGACTCTTATCTGAGAGAACCGGGTTTGATTCCCCACTCCTCCACTTGCACCTGCCAGCATGGTCTTGGGTCAGCCATAGCTCTGGCAGAGGTTGTCCTTGAAAGGGCAGCTGCTGTGAGAGCCCTCTCCAGCCCCACCCACCTCACAGGGTGTCTGTTGTGGGGGAGGAAGGTAAAGGAGATTGTGAGCCGCTCTGAGACTCTTAGGAGTGGAGGGCAGGATATAAATCCAATATCTTCATCTACCTCACAGGGTGTCTGTTGGGGGTGGGGGGAGGGAAAGGAGATTGTGAGACTCTTCGGAGTGGAGGGCAGGATATAAATCCAATATCTTCATCTACCTCACAGGGGGTCTGTTGTGGGGGAGGAAAGGAAAGGAGATTGTGAGCCGCTCTGAGACTCTTCAGAGTGGAGGGCGGGATATAAATCCAATATCATCTACCTCGCAGGGTGTCTGTTGTGGGGGAGGAAGGTAAACGAGACTGTGAGCCACTCTGAGACTCTCCGGAGTGGAGGGCGGGATATAAATCCAATATCTTCATCTACCTCACAGGGGGTCTGTTGTGGGGGAGGAAGAGAAAGGAGATTGTGATCCGCTCTGAGACTCTTCGGAGTGGAGGGCGGGATATACATCCAATATCATCTTTTCTTTCCTTTTGTAGTAAAGGAAAGTTCTGGCCATCACATTTAAAGGGACAGCACACCTTTTTAAATGTCTTCCTTCCATAGGAAATAATGGATAGGGGCACCTTCGTTTGGGGCTCATAGAATTGGACCCCCTGGTCCAATCGTTTTGAATCTTGGGAGGTACTTTGGGGAGAGGCACTAGATACTATACTGAAAATTTGGTGCCTCTACCTCAAAAAACAGCTCCCCCAGAGCCCCCGAAACCTCCAGATCAATTCCCCATTATACCCTATGAGAATCGATCTCCGCATAGGGAATAATGAAGTGCTCAGCAGACTTTTCCCTCCCCCGCCCCTTTCTGGCAACTCTGAAGCAGGGGATTGGCCTCTCTACTCATGAGTTGCTGCCAGCTTCTTCACAGCAACAAAGACACACCATCCCAAGAGGAAGTCTTTCAATCGGAGACTGAAGCCTCCGGAGGTTCAAATGCACATGGTCCTTTGGGGGCGGGGCTTCCCCCGCCGGCCAGCTGACTGGGGGCGGGAAGGAGTCTGGGAAAGCGGAAGAACCCCCGCTGGGACCTGGGGATTGGCAAGCCTACCTGGAAATGAAAGGGGGTCAAATGCAAGGATGAAGAGTGAAATAGAGAAGGGTGCTGTTCATAAATACACATTTATTTCCTTAGAAATGCATAATTACAGTGTTGGATAGTAGCTTTCCCCTTAGAAAACTTGTTAAGCAACAGTACAAACAAAAGGGCTGGCCTTTTCTGGTAAGGGTTTTTTTTTAATTTGTTTTCTTTTCTGGGGTTTTTTTTTGTAAATACTTTTTTTTTTATTATACTGAAACAGAAAAACCACCGGCAAAATAGCTAATGTTTGCAATAATGGATCTTCCCCCCGCCCCCCCCCCCCCAGTTTCCTTCTTTCTTAAATACATCTCTCTCTCTTTTTTTGTTATAAACAACATAGCGAATAAAAAAAAAATCTCTGATCAGCAAAATATATTTGCACTCTTGATTCTTTTGGTGCGGTGACGGGTATGCGCCGCGAGACGGCTGTGTGTCCGACAAGGTATCTACACGCTTTCAGGAGTGTTGAGTCACAGAACAAATGCAAGAATGGTGTTGTTAGTGCTTGTGATCGCTTGATTAATTAATTTAATTAGGTTTCACCTCCTGAACGACTATTTGCCTTATAAAACAAAGAGTCCGGCTGAGCCTAGCGAATTTGGAGATTTTTCTCCCGGAGCGAAAATATGGCAGCTCCCACCACCGTCGTCCGTAGGGCTCTGGGGTGTGCCTTCGTCAATGGGTCCACACGTAGGTCAAGACGACCAGATCCACAGAGGTGAGCCACGCTTGTATGTACAGGGAACACCAGTAAGTCCATACTCTCCCCGCGGAGAAGCCAGGCTCTTTGGCTGGAATCCGGAGCTGCTGCTCTCTCTCCTGTTGGTTGGCTCCCTCTCACTGGATCTGAATGGCTCCGTGGTCTATTTGCATTTCTGGCTGGATGGTGGACTGGAGGGTATCTGCGCTCTGCACGAAAGACAAAAGAAGAACATGCTATGCTTTATACCAGGGGTGTCAAACTCATTTGTTATGTGGGCTGGATCGGACATAAATGAGATCTTGTCGCGCTGGGCCATGCGTGTCATAAAATGTAATGTTAGGTAGCAGAGATATAAACTTAGCACTCGTTGGTCTTACAGGTACTTTCTTTGTATCCGGTGCGATCCAGAGAACTGGGCAAAGGAAGCTCTGGCTCTTTGCTTCCTTCCCCAGGGGACCAAGAGGAGGGGAGGAGCCTCAGCCAATAGAAAGGAGAGAGGATTGGCTCAGTAGCTCTGCTATGCAATTGAGAGATACTATCCCTCCCCCCTTCTCCCCAAGGGAGGAGCCTCAGCCAATGGAGAAGATAGAGGCTTTGCTTTGTAGCTCCTGTGCAATTGAGCAAGCCTGGCAAAGCAAGCTGTGATGCAGAAGGAAGCAAGACAGAGAGAGAAGGAAGTAGATAACAGCCAGTTGCTTGGGAGCCCGATTTGGTCCCTGGGCCGCATGTTTGACACCCCTGCTTTATACCATCTGCAGGGTTTGGTTGCCCCTTCAGATGTGGTCAGTACAGGGCTGCCAACTTGTGTACACGAGCAAGACTGTAAGAACATCAGAAGAACCCTGCTGCATTAGATCAGTGGTCCATCTAGCCCAGCGTCCTGTCTGGCCAACCAGTTCCTCTGGAGGACCAACACCTGAGCATAGAGGCGAAGGCCTTAATAAGAAGAGCCCTGCTGGATCAGACCAGTGGTCCATCTAGTTCAGCACTGTGACTCACACAGTGCCCAACCTGTTTCTCTGGAGGGCCAACAACAGGGCACAGAGGCTGAGGCCTTCATACGAACATAAGACAAGTCCTACTGGATCAGACCAGTGGTCCATTTAGTCCAGTATCCTGTCCCACACAGTGGCCAACCAGTTTCACAGAGTAGAGGCTGAGGTCTTTATAAAAACACCAGAAGAGCCCTGCTGGATCAGACCAGTGGTACATCTAGTCCACCATCGTGACTCACACAGTGGCCAACCTGTTCCTCTCGAGGGCCAACAGCAAGGCACAGAGGCTGAGACCTTCCCCTGACGTTGTCTCATGGCTCTGGGATCGGTGCATTTGAACATGAGGTTCCCTTTAGTCACCATGGCTAGTAGGCACTGATAAAGACACCGATAGTAAGCACTGACAGACGTTCTAGATTGCCAAGAAAATATGTACTACCTTTCTGTGAAAGTGTTGGCATGGTGGGAAACAAAAAGAGCCAGGAGGAGAGAGGATGGTCGTATTTGGCCAGTGGGTAGCCAGTCGAGCTTCAGTGACGCTGCCAGGGGCTGACAGCGGGCCTCCCTCCGACTCTCAAACACCTGACTTTTATTCCATGCGGCTCTTCTGTTGAGCAGGTTTGGCCACCCCTAGAAGGCTGCCACATGTGGGCTCCGACCTGATGGCATGGTGGGGGGGAGACCCTGAGGGCAGGCCAAGAACACCAGCCTAACAGCACCGTCTGCAAACTCTGGCAACGGCACAGGGCAAGGCCATTTTTTGGCATAACACCATCAAGGAATCTTTCCCCAGGGAATTCTACATCATTTCCAGAGGGAACGTAGCTGCTAGTTGCCAGAAAAGGGCAACTAGAATGATTAAAGGGCTGGAACACTTTCCCTATGAAGAAAGGTGGAAACGCTTGGGGCTCTTTAGCTTGGAGAAACATCGACTGCGGGGTGACATGATAGAGGTTGACAAGATTCTGCATGGGATGGAGAAAGTAGAGAAGTCCTTTTCTCCCTTTCTCACAATACAAGAACTCGTGGGCATTCGATGAAATTGCTGAGCAGGCAGGTTAAAACGGATAATAATAATAATAATAATAATAATAATTTTTTATTTCTATCCCGCCCTCCCCGCCGGAGCAGGCTCAGGGCGGCTCACAAAAGGAAATACTTCTTCACCCAAAGGGTGATTAACATGTGGAATTCACTGCCACAGGAGGTGGTGGTGGCCGCAAGTATAGCCGCCTTGAAGAGGGGTTTAGATAAAAATATGGAGCACAGGTCCATCAGTGGCTATTAGCCACACTGTGTGTGTATATATAAATTTTTTTGCCACTGTGTGACACAGAGTGTTGGACTGGATGAGGCCATTGGCCTGATCCAACATGGCTTCTCTTATGTTCTTAGTGGTCTTACAAAGACGGCGAGTGGCAAAGAGACCAATTCCAACCTATCTGCTGTCCGGTTCTAAAATAAGCCGCTCAGCTGTAAGCGAACGCTTACAGCAAGACTGAGAAATTCAAAATGGCAGCCCTCATTCTCCAATTATGCTTTGAGACTTTGCCGTATTGCCCACTTCTCTTTGTTCTGCCAGTAAGGTCATCCTGCTACAGATTACCGTATTCCCCCAGTTCCACTCGCTGGTGAGAATTCTCCCAAATCATTCGGTTGCTCACTTTACTTTCTCAATACCCTCCTGCTAATAAGGAGATTCACAATAACGGTTTGTCTGCAGCCGCAGCGGCCACCCAAATGCCTGGGAAGAAAGACTCGCTCGGGTGGGGGGGAAACGGAAGACTGAAATTAATCGCTGCTTCGCAAACCCTGGCTTAATTACCCGGAATTTCACCAGATGTGGACGGTTTTCAAAGGGCTGCCTTTTAAGTGGGAGCCGTTTCCCTTCACTCGATCTCAGCGAGGCGGGGGGAGGAACGAGAGGAGAGGAAAAACAAACTTTGTGCGGCATCCTGACGTTGTTACTGTCATTTCGCATGTCAGGAGCCATTGGGACTTTGGTAAGAAAAGGACACAATCAGCTCAGGAAAACAAACAAGAGCCTGTGTCCAAGGCGGGCTGCAAGTGGGCACGCGTTCGTGCCGGGAACGCTCGCTCTTCACAGCGCACCAGAAGCACATCAGCCGCCTCAGCTCCTAATTTGTAGGCACCAACCGGTCCTCAGGCGGCCGCCTATTAACATTTGCTCTTTGGGGGGAACTCCAGAAAGCGCTACGGGAACTGCTGTGGAATACATTTGGAGGAGCCACATGATGTGTAAAACACGACACGAAGCTGCCTTTGGTTGAGTCAGGCCGTCGCTCTGTCTGCTCAGGCTGGCAGCAGCTCTCTAGGGTCTCAGGCAGATCACCTCCTACCTGATCCTTATAGGCCAGGGGTTGGGAACCCTTTTTCTCCCAAGGGCCATGTGGATATTTATAACATCATTCGTGGGTGCTCCGCTAAGGGAGAAGGATTCAGGCCAGCAAAATTAATGCAAATAATTGTTTTTCTATTTGAAGTCATGTGGGGAGAGCCTAATCTCACACACACACACACACACCTGGTCCGCCACCCTAGGCAAATGCATAGGTCCAGGGCTTTTTTGTAGAAAAAGCCCAGCACGACTCAGTAGCATATTAGACCACATCCCCTAATATTAGCATATTAGGCCACACACTCATTAGCATATTAGGCCACACCCTCTGGGATAATCAAGTGCAAACTGAGCTGGGACAGTAACTTCTCCAGGCCCTGCAGCAATTCTGGCCGGCCAGCCAGGCCCCAGGGAGGCTGCCGCACAGTACATCTGGGCCCTGTGATCCCTGCCTGGCCCTGGGGAGGCTGCTGCATGGCATGGCTGGGCCCCACGATCCTTGCTGGCCAGCCAGGCCCCAGGGAGGCTGCCACATGGCAATCTGTGTATCTGTCCAGCAATCCCCAAGTATACGGCCCTCGGGATGGAGGTTCCCCAACCTTGTTATAGGGGATGCTGGGGATTGAACCTGGGACTTTCTGCGTGTCAAGCAGAGGCTCTACTGGTCAACCGCAGTCTCTTCTATAAAATGGGTACTTCCTGGATGGTACAGGAGGGGAACCAGCTGGGACACAGGTGAACACGTGAAGCTGCCTTATATGGAATCCGAACTACTGTCTACTTGGCTCTCCAGGGTTTTAGCTGGAGGTCTTTCATATCACTTCCTAAGTGATTGTCTACGTGACTTTACAGAGAAGAAGAAGATGAAGATATTGGATTTATATCCCTCCCTCCACTCTGAAGAGTCAAAGAGCGGCTCACAATCTCCTTTCCCTTCCTCCCCCACAACAGACACCCTGTGAGGTAGATGAAGATACTGGATTTATGCCTGCCTCCACTCCGAAGAGTCTCAGAGTGGCTCACAATCTCCTTTACCCTCCTCCCCCACAACAGGCACCCTGTGAGGTAGATGAAGATATTGGATTTATATCCCGCCCTCCACTCCGAGAGTCTCAGAGTGGCTCACAATCTCCTTTACCCTCCTCCCCCACAACAGGCACCCTGTGAGGTGGGTGAGGCTGGAGAGGGCTCTCACAACAGCTGCCCTTTCAAGGACAACCTCTGCCAGAGCTATGGCTGACCCAAGGCCATGCCAGCAGGTGCAAGTGGAGGAGTGGGGGATCAAACCCAGTTCTCCCAGATAAGAGTCTGCATACTTAACCACTACACCAAACTGGCTCTCCGTGCAGAACTGAATCCAGCAACTTCACTGTCAGTTCCAGTGGAGATCCAAGTGGAGAATGAGCATGACTGTTTGGCTGAATTGCTAGCATAACCTCACCAGGACCTCACTGATGTACCTTTGGACTCACCGGGTTTTTGTTTTTTTCACAGATTTTTTTTTTCCACAGAATTGATCAATTAACATCTAGAGTAAGCCTAACGACTGAGTGAGTTAACTACTCTCCCACAGTCATCTATTCAACTGGAGGCGCCGGGGATTGAACCTGGGTCCTTCCGCATGCCAAGCAGATGCTCTGCCACCGTGCCCCCTTAGTGCTCTCGGAGCAGAAGATGCACAAAGCCAGTCATCGGACCACGTACATCAAGGACAGAAGCATGCGAGCCTTTGAGTTACGGTGAAGAGTTCTGTGTGACTCAGAAGCATGTCTGTTCTCACAGTAACAGCCTGTTCTGATAAAAGTGCATCTGGTTGGAACCTTTCTGTGATTCCATACTAGAAAGACAGCCCACCCACGGTCAAAGGGCTGGGATGGTTATCTCCGAAGAACGAGTGCTTGTAATCCGGGGTGGAATTCTAGCAGGAGCTCCTTTGCATATTAGGCCACACCCCACTGATGTAGCCAATCCTCCTGGAGCTTACAGCAGGCCCTGTGCTAAGAGCCTTGTAAGCTCTTGGAGGATTGGCTACATCAGGGGTGTGTGGCCTAATATACAAAGGAGCTCCTGCTAGAATTCCACCCCGGTGAAGGAAGCAGAGAGTGGTGGAGTTGTGAGTCTCTTCTAAGCCCCTCCTTGACAAAGATCATTGTGGAAACAGAGGAATACTGAGGTTGGTGTCTCCGTTGGAGGAGGCACAAGGAGTTTCTCCACCCAGTGGGAAAATGGATGCTTGAGAATTACAAGCACTTTTCTACAAGCACTTTCTGCTTTTCAAGTATGGAGTTTGGATGATAAGAGGAAACTGCTCTGAGCATTGATACTGAAATTTGTGGCACTTTACACTATTATGAATCATCGGCCAATCAACATCTTGTGACCATCCCTGGCCCAAAGGATGTCCGGCTTGCCTCGACCAGGGCCAGGGCCTTTTTGGTCCTGGCCCCAACCTGGTGGAATCAGCTCCCCAAGGAGATGCGGGCCCTACCGGATTTACTGCTATTCCGGAAGGCCTGTGAAACGGAGCTGTTCCACCAGGCTTTTGGCTAAGGCAGGTGGGCGTCCTCACACCAGCTACTGGCCTTCCTGCACTGACCGCATCCTGTGTTTCAATCGGTGAAGGATGTACATATCACTGACGCTGCCTTATTTTATTTCATTGCGACGGTTTTAACTGTTTAAATTTAACTGTCTTATGATGTGATTTTAGCTGTTTTATTATGCTGTAATCCGCCCTGAGCCTGACCTAGGAAAGGACTAAGAAATCAGCAAAAATAAATAAATAAAATTGTCTATATCTTCTTCTAAGAAGTTTCGTTCCCTGGGCCAGGGGAAGCAAGACTGAAAACCACGTGAGAAAGAGCCTTCTCAGTGGCTGCCCCTCATTGGTGGAACCAACTGCCTGAGAAGGTCAGAGCCTTGCGGGACCTTGACGGACTGCAAGGCCTGTAAGATGACACTGTTTCAGTTAGCATGTGAGATGCTGACCATCACCACCACCAAGACTGCTAATGGGTGCTTAAGATCACTGAACAGAATACAATCCTAGAGAGGTCACTATAATGATCTTAACACAACAAAAAATGGAAGCTAGTGACCAGTTTACTAAGAAGTATATAGAAACCAGTCCAAATGTCCAAAACATGTACATTCAAGTGCCAAAGTAGTGTGGTGACAAGCCAATCGATTAAGTACTTGTTTCTTTCCAGTCTTCATCAGACCTGGGACCAATATTGATTCAATTATATAGATTCTTTACATAGTGATCGCTGTACAGCAATTTCACATCGGCTACAGCTCAGTATGAGGCCTCTTGCGCCATACTGAGCTGTAGCCAATGTGAAATTGCTGCTGGAGACGCTCTGCGTCCCCCTTTTTAAAAAATTGTGTCAAGAATCTATATAATTGAATCAATATTGGTCCCAGGTCTGATGAAGACTGGAAAGAAACAAGTACTTAATCGATTGGCTTGTTACCACACTACTTTGGGACTTGAATGTACATGTTTTGGACATTTGGACTGGTTTCTATCTCTCTCTCGGCTTGACTTCGGGCGTTTTCGCACTGACCTTAATCAGCAGCGACGCCCCTCTTCACCGCGCAGGATCGGCGCGGATTTCGCACTAATTGCCGCGGAGCACCCGGAAGAGCCGGAAAGTCCCACGGCTTTTGCGGCGCAAACGGAAACAGCCAAAAACCAGTTTCCATTTGCGCCGCAAAAGCCGCGGGACTTTCCGGCTCTTCCGGGTGCTCCGCGGCAATTAGTGCGAAATCCGTGCCGATCCTGCGCGGTGAAGAGGGGCGTCGCTGCTGATTAAGGTCTGTGCGAAAACGTCCTTCGTGAACGAAGATTTAAGAAAGGTGCAGTAGTCCACGTCTGCTGCAGGCTCGCTGGTGGCTGACAAGACCAATGTGGGACAGGCAGGTCCAGCCACAGCGGCTGCAGGGAAAAGTCTGATTTGGGGTTGGTGCTGTAGCAGTACGATTCTTTATTTAGGCTACCTTTTCTAGGCCCCTCTCCATACGGAGCAAGCAGTGCTGTCCCTAAATAAGGTTGCTTGGTCGTTCAGGGTGCTGCTGAAAAATGCTTTCGTCTCCGGGTCAGCATCAGGCGACCAATACCCTGAACCGCCTACATGCAGGATCGGGACTGCGGCTTCCAGTGGCATCTTCCACCTGCCGTTTCGCCCCTTGCCCATCACTGCAGGACTTGGCATGTTGTGGGTTGTGGATGTGGACACCTTCAGGCCTGCGCAGAGGAATTTTCTATATACTTCTTAGTAAATTGGTCACTAGCTTGCATTTTTTGTTGCGTTAAAATCATTGAACGGCATCTTAAATCAAAATTAGCAGCAAATTATTTTAAACTGTTTAATGCTTTTAATGCAAATGTTTTCATTGTAAGCAATGCGTTGTGAGCCGCCCTGAGCCCACTTCGGCGGGGAGGGTGGGCTATAAATCTGATAAAATAAAATAAATATTTAGCATACATTTGATAAGAGTGGCATTTTTGAATCACGGTATCGTTGTCCTATCTGTGACTCTCCTGTTTTGGGGCCTGGAGATCTCCCAGAATTACAACTGACCTTGAGTCACCTCCCCGGGAGGAAATGGCTGCTTTGGAGGGCGGACTCTGCGGCATCACGTCCTATCGAGGTCCCTCCCCTTCCTGTGTCTACTTTCTCCAGGCTCCACCTCCAAACCTCCAGGAATTTCCCTGAGAGTTGGCAACCCCGGTCTCTGCAGATGGCCTAACTGGCAACAGCAAACCCCATTTCTAGCCTCATCTGCATGTTTTTTATTAAAAGTTTCAACATTCCTTTCCGTTTATCTGCAGCATGGTATAAATCTCTGCGGTTAACCATAATATTAAAACCTAACACGGCGCAAAGGGTCTGCAAGAGAGCGATTCCACTGCTGCTGCCAACAGAGTAGGAGACAGATGTAAAGATTTATCGCTGGATTCAAAACAGCTGACTCCTGTCGAAACTTGAGTGGTGAGAGGGGAGGGGGAAGTCATGAGTGAAACCTCCCCCCTACACCACCCCCCCATCAATGGGAGGTAATTTATGGGGGGAAATCTGAAGGCCCATAACAGGGGAGGGCAGTTTGCTAAAAAGGAGCACTTCTGATTATACGATGCGTGAACACTTCATCACTCTGACAGCAATGAATGTCTACACCGTGGCGCTTTCGAGGCTGGAAAGGAAGCCAGCACCCTCCTGCGCGCGAGCCTGCAGTCTAGGACATCACAACAGCTGATCTTTACCCACAGTGCCTCAATGGGAAGTTTCCAAGGGCTTCAAGAACCTTAAAACAAGGGGAAGGTTAGGGGTGGGGCCAGTGGTTCTCCAGACACAGAAAGGTTGGGTTTGACTTGTGGATTGCCACGACAGGGTGCATGTCTGCTTTTCTTTACGGTCCCACAGAACAGTGGCTTCATGGTAAAGGGCCAACTGGTTGAGCACCTTGGAACAGGTGGTACCCCTGGCATCTCCAGTTAAAAGATCTGGCAGGTAGGCGATGCAAAAGACCTTTCTCCACCTTACACTGTGCAGAGCTGCATCGAGTTTGCACTAGGGCTTGTTCCGGGTGCAGAGCCCTTTTGCCCCCGGTGCTTCTCTCTGTTTTTGCACAAGCTGCTGCAGAGATGTGAGTTGGCATGCTGCTCTCCCGCGGCAAGCAGAAACTGCCTGCAAGAGGGTCTCGCTTGCCACAGAAAAGCGGCACGCCAACTCGCAGTTCCGCAGCACCTTGCGCGAAAACAGAGAAGCGCCGGGAGCAAAAGGGCTCTCCACCCCGGAACAAGCCTAGTGCAAAATCGGTCTTGCTGACTGAGCAGATGGTATCGGCTTTGAAGGGCCAAGGTGGGTCTCATTCAGGATAAGGTGACTTCAGGTGCGTTCTTGGGCCAGGGCCACCCTGCTGAAGCAAAGCAGACCACTGCCTGCTCAGTGCTTGGATGGGAGACTGCCTGGAAACCAGGGGTGCCAACTCCAGGGTGGGAGATACCTGGTGATTTTTTTTTTTGGGGGGGGGGGGTGGAGGTTGAGGAGGGCAGGGTTTGGGGATGGGGGAGACCTCCGCGGAGTAAAATGCCACAGAGTCCATCTTCCAAAGCAGCCGTTTTCTCCAGATTTCTCTCACCTGGAGATCAGTGGTAACCCCAGGAAAACTCCAGCCACTATCTGGAGGTTGTGTAAACCAAACGGGAAAAACACAGTATGGTAGAGAACCTAGAGAGAACCGTGTCCAAAAGAGGAAAGGAAGGAAAGGTCCCCTGTGCGAGCACCAGTCATTTCCGACTCTGGGGTGACGTGGTTTTCACAACGTTTTCACGGCAGACTTTTTACGGGGTGGTTTGCCATTGCCTTCCCCAGTCATCTACACTCCCCTACGCCCGCAACCTTGGTACTCCTTTTACCGACCTTGGAAGGATGGAAGGCTGAGTCAATCTTGAGCTGGCTACCTGAACCCAGCTTCCACCACGATCAAACTCAGGTCGTGAGCAGAGCTTAGCACTGCAGTATTGCAGCTTTAACACTCTGCACCACGAGGCTCTTTTTGTTCAAAAGAGACATGTTATCAAATATACTTTTTATTCATCCTTGAGTCTTCACTACACTGCAATGTTGTTGTTTTGAGAGTCTTTCAGCAATAACTTTGTTTCTCCACAGAGAGGTCTACCTGTCAACACTGCTACAGTACAGCAGCCCTTTTGGGTGGACTCTTTAAGTGACTCTGGTTTTTGTATGATTTGTAATTATTTCAATGTATTTTCATAAATTGTGAGTATGTAAAAATAGGCTTATTGCTTTAACGCATTTAGAACTTTATTTTTTGTTGTTCAGTCGCACAGTCGAGTTTGACTCTTTGCGACCCCATGGACAAAGTCATGCCAGGCCCTCCTGTCTTCCACCATCCCCCGAAGTCTGCTCAAATTCGTGTTTGTTATAGCAGTAACGCTGTCCAGCCATCTCCTCTTCTTTCCTAGCATCAGGATCTTCTCCAGGGAGTGCTCCCTTCTCATTTGGTGGCCAAAGTATTTGAGCTTCATCTTCAGCATCTGACTTTCCAGGGAACAGTTGGGGTTGATTTCCCTTAGGACTGACTGATTGGATCTTCTTGCAGTCCAAGGGACTCTCAAGAGTCTTCTCCAGCACCACAGCTCAAAAGCATCTGTTCTTCTGCGCTCGGCCTTCCTTATGGTCCAGCTCTCACAGCAGTACATTACTACTGGGAATACCATCACTTTGACTATACGGGCTTTTGTTGGCAGGGTGATGTGTCTACTTTTTATTATACTGCCCAGGTTCGCCATAGCTGTCCTCCCAAGGAGCAAACGTCTTTTAATTTCATGGCTACAGTCACCATCTGCAGTGATCTTGGATCCCAGAAATGTGAAGTCTGTCACTGCTTCCACGTCTTCCCCTTCTATTTGCCAAGGTGTGATGGGGCCGGATGCCATGATCTTAGTTTTTTTGATGTTGAGTTTCAAGCCTACTTTTGTGTTCTCCTCTTTCACCCTGAACAAGAGGTCCTCCTCACTTTTTGCCATTAGAGAGGTATCATCTGCATATCTGAGGTTGTTGATGTTTTTCCCGGCAATCTTAATTCCGGCTTGTGCTTACTTACTTATTACTTAGCCTTAAAGTAAATATAATCTTGGCATTGAGCTTTTGCGAGTGCTTGTAGTTTATTGTTAGTCCTTACAGACTTCTTGAGAGATCCTACATCTCTTTTGAACACGGTTCGCTCTAGGTTCTCAACTATCTGGAGGTTGGCATCCCTACTAGGGAACCCAATGCAGGCCAACTTCAGTTCTGTAATAAAGGTGGGCCAGAAACATAACAAAGAACACTGACCAGCCGCTCTGAGTTGCACACAATACTGTGAGAACACTGTATGAGCGAGATGCGGAATTATCCCCCAGGCTTTAAACTGGAGCTCATGTACGCTTGCGGCAGAGTTTTCATATGCTAGCAAAAGAAACTTTGATGCATTTTAAATATCCCAAAACATCAGCTCCATCACCTTTCTTTATTTTGTCAAGAATTTGCTGCCTTCCCATTCTAAGACGTTTGCACGCCCTGTGTCTCTCCTGTTTCTAGGCTGGAAAGGAGAGTCAGTTTGGTGCAGTGGTGAAGTGTGCAGACTGTTATCTGGGAGAACCGGGTTTGATTCCCCACTCCTCCACTTGCAGCTGCTGGGATGGCCTTGGGTCAGCCATAGCTCTCGCAGGAGTTGTCCTTGAAAGGGTAGCTTCTATCAGAGCCCTCTCAGCCCCACCCACCTCACAGGGTGTCTGTTGTGGGGGAGGAGGGAAAGCAGATTGTGAGCCGCTCTGAGTCTCTGATTCAGAGAGAAGGGTGGGGTATAAACCTGCAGTCTTCTTCTTAACAAGCTGCTCTACCTGTCTCTTCTCTCTTGTATGAACAAGAGGCCTAGCAAGACAGAGTTTCTTGGTGTTTCCAAACTGCTTTGCTGCCATTTACTGGAGGAATGAAGCTTGGAGTAGCCAAGTAGCTATAAAGGGCGCTTCCCCCCCCCACCCCAAAATCCAGACCTTTTGGATTACGAATTCAGACCACTGCTGAGTTAAGAAGAAGAAGAAGACTGCAGATTTATACCCCGCCCTTCTCTCTGAATTAGAGACTCAGAGCGGCTCACGATCTCCTATATCTTCTCCCCCAACAACAGACACCCTGTGAGGTGGGTGGGGCTGAGAGAGCTCTCCCAGAAGCTGCCCTTTCAAGGACAACTCCTGCAATAGCTATGGCTGACCCAAGGCCATTCCAGCAGCTGCAAGTGGAGGAGTGGGGAATCAAACCCAGTTCTCCCAGATAAGAGTCCGCACACTTCACCACTACAGCAAACTGGCTTCCTTCCTTCCTTCCTTCCTTCCTTCCTTCCTTCCTTCCTTCCTTCCTTCCTTCCTTCCTTCCTTCCTTCCCTCCTTCCTCCCTCCCTCCCTTCCCTCCTCCCTCCCTTCCTTCCGTCCTTCCTTCCTTCCTCCCTTCCTAGAGAAAAGCACCTCAAACTGGCAAAAATAAAAAAATAAAAATAAAAAAAATCCTCAGTTGCGCAATGATAATCATGCTAAATTTAAAGTTTCAACTTAAATAATGGGACACATGTTTCTGTGCCAGCGGTTGCAATCAAGTTAGAAAGGCCTACGAGAAGCTCGGGATGGAGAAGCAGGTGGTCGGAGCCCTTGGAGTGGAAGCACCGTCGAAGGCAAGACCGCATCGCAGGGATGGCAGCAGGGCAAGAAGGCCCAAGGGAGGGGCGTCACACGCCATGTTCTCGAGGAGAGCTGCAGCTGCGGCCCAGCCAGCAGGCTCCTTTGTTCCCGTCAGACAAGGAAACTGGAGAGCTGCAGCCAATTTGGATACCCCGGCCATGTGCAGTTGATTCTGTTCAACTGTGGCTGCACTCACGTGTCCTCTCAGTTCTGAGGCCAAAGTCCCCACCCCCCACCCCCACCCCAATTTGGCCACAGAAAGAGTACAGAAAGTTCTTGGGCCCGAGAACAGCCAAGCCTTTTTTGTGACTCACCTTGGACTGACTTGGGTTTCCTGGCTCTGACCCCTGGCATTCTTGACCCCCACCTCTGGCTCATCCTTGGCTCGTGAGCCGGCCTGGACGACGCCCAGCATCAGGGGCTGAGCCTGAAACCTCCTTTGGCCCAGCCTGTCCCACTGACTGAATTTGCATATCACTTCCAAGAGAACGGCTCAGAGCTGGAGACGAGACGGAGCTGGTTGGGCAGGTTTCAAAAACTCCACCGTGGCCAACCTTTTAGCGGGGTGTCTGTGTGCGTGCTGCGTGCCAAGTCCAAAGGAGGAGTCAGGGCCACTCTTGTTCACATCCTCAGAAATCTATAGCCCCTATGCTGGACAGCAGGTCGGCCAAAACAGAACAAAAAAGGTGGCACTCTTGCACCTGCCCCAAGGGCCAAAATTCCCTGCAGCCCAGGCCCCTTGTGGCTTCCGGCCTGCACGGCAACTTGCATTGCAACTTCTTGGGGTTTTGTGCTTCTAGGGTGACAAAGTTCAAAGCTATAACATTCTGCATTTACACCCTTTGAAGAAGTGAGCAGCGACTCGTTGAAAGCTCCTAAAAAGGTAGGATGACCGTGGCTCAGTGGTAGAGCGTCTGCTTGGGAAGCAGAAGGTCCCAGGTTCAATCCCCGGCATCTCCAACTAAAAAGGGTCCAGGCAAATAGGTACGAAAAACCTCAGCTTGAGACCCTGGAGAGCCATGAATGGGGCTGTGGCTCAGTGGTAGAGCGTCTGCTAGGGAAGCAGAAGGTCCCAGGTTCAATCCCCGGCATCTCCAACTAAAAAGGGTCCAGGCAAATAGGCGTGAAAAACCTCCGCTTGAGACCTTGGAGAGCCGCTGCAAGTCTGAGTAGACAAGACTGACTTTGATGGACCCAGGACAGGCTGATTCAGTAGATGGCAGCTTCATATGTTCATATGAACAATGGATCTCCCAAAACCTTTAGGAGAGGGATGGTGGCTCAGTGGTAGAGCATCTGCTTGGGAAGCAGGAGGTCCCAGGTTCAATCCCTGGCATCTCCAACTAAAAAGGGTCCAGGCAAGTAGGCGTGAAAAACCTCAGCTGGAGACCCTGGAGAGCCGCTGCAAGTCTGAGTAGACAAGACTGACTTTGATGGACCAAGGGGGGGTCCTGATTCAGTAGATGACAGCTTCATATGTTCATATTAGGGGAGGGACAGTGGCTCAGTGGTAGAGCATCTGCTTGGGAAGCAGAAGGTCCCAGGTTCAATCCCCGGCATCTCCAACCAAAAAGGGTCCAGGCAAGTAGGCGTGAAAAACCTCAGCTGGAGAGCTGCTGCCAGTCTGAGTAGATGATACTGACTTTGATGGACCGAGGGTCTGATTCAGTAGAAGGCAGCTTCATATGTTCATATATGTTCACAGTTCCCTGTGCAAGCACCAGTCATTTCTGACTCTGGGGTTGACGGCACATTACAATGTTTTAATGGCAGACTTTTTAGACGGTGGTTTGCCATTGCCTCCCCTAGTCTCCTACACTTTCCCCCCAGCAAGCTGGGAACTCATTTTACCGACCTCGGAAGGATGGAAGGCTCAGTCAACCTTGAGCCGGCTACCTGCAAACCCAGCTTCCGCAGAGCTTAGACTGTAGTACTGCACTTCACCCCTCTGCGCCACGGGGCTCTTTTTAAAAGCTCCTACCCTGTGAATCTTTTAAGATGCTACTGGAATCCTGTTCTTTTTTACTGCTATGGGCACGCTAACACAGCCACCCATCCTTGATCTACCCTCTTAAAGAATATAATTTAAAAAAAAAAAACACCCGTGAGTTCTGCACTACTTCCAGCAGAATGAATGGTGGAACCCACAAAATCTTGGCAGAAACTGTGGCGTCATCACAATTTCTGATTGGTGATCCTCTAGGCACTGTCTGGGCTTTCCATCCCCCAATACTTAGCTGCATGGGTGGAATTCTAGCAGGAGCTCCTTTGCGTATTAGGCCACACACCCCTGATGTAGCCAATCCTCCAAGAGCTTGAAAGGCTCTTTTTTGTAAGCTCTCGGAGAATTGGCTACATCAGAGGCATGTGGCCTAAGATGCAAAGGAGCTCCTGCTAGAATCCCAGCCCTGCTTAGCAGTGTGGAGAGAAAAAATAATCAAGGACTTAGTTATTTGGAGTATTTCTTATTTCTTCAGAGTCTTGCTCTGGGTAGCTTACAGTCATAAACCATAATATTATAAAAATGAGCCACTAAAAGACAAATTACTTGATAGTAGCAGAATCACAGAGTTGGAAGGGACCTCTAGGGTCATCTAGCCCAACCCCCTGAACAATGCAGGAAACTCACAAACACCTCCCCCTAAATTCACAGGATCTTCAGTGCTGTCAGATGGCCATCTAGCCATCTCCTCAAAGGAGGAGAGCCTACCACCTCCTGAGAAAGCCTGTTCCACTGAGGAATCACTCTAACAGTCAGGAAGTTCTTCCTAACGTTGAGCCAGAAACTCTTTTGATTTAATTTCAACCCATTGGTTCTGGTCCTACCTTCCGGGGCCACAGAAAACAATTCCACACCATCCTCTATATGACAGCCCTTCAAATACTTGAAGATGGTGATTTTATCACTTCTCAGCCACCTCCTCTCCAGGCTAAACATTCCCAGCTCCTTCAACCTTTCCTCTTAGGACTTGGTCTCCAGACCCCTCACCATCTTCGTTGCCCTCCTCTGGACCCGTTCCAGCTTGTCTATATCCTTCTTAAAATGTGGTGCCCAAAACTGAACATAATACTCCTGGTGAGGTCTTACCAGAGCAGAATAAAGCGATACCATCACATCACGTGATTTGGACACTAGACTTCTGTTGATACGGCCCAAAATTGCATTTGCCTTTTTAGCCACCACATCACACTGTTGACTCATGTTCAGCGTATGATCAAGTAAGACCCCAAGATCCTTTTCGCACATACTACTGCTAAGACAAGTCTCCCCCATTCTATAACCATGCATTGGATTTTTCCTACCTAAATGCAGAACTTTACATTTATCCCTGTTAAAATTCATTTTATTGGTTTTAGTCCAGTTTTCCAGCCTGTCAAGGTAATCCTGTATCCTGTTTCTGTCTTCTGTGTTTGCAACCCCTCCCAATTTAGTATCATCTGCAAATTTAACAAGCATTCCCTCTATTCCTTCATCCAAATCACTGATAAAGATGTTGAAGAAAACAGGTCCCAGGACAGATCCCTGAGGAACTCCACTTGTCACTCCTCTCCAAGAGGATGAGGAACCATTCACAAGCACTCTTTGGGTGCGATCTGTCAACCAGTTACAGATCCTCCTAACGGAAACAGGATCCAAACCACATTTTACCAGCTTGTCAACAAGGATAGTATGTGGAACCTTATCAAAATCCTTACTGAAATCAAGATAAACAATGTCTACAGCATTCCCCCGATCCAGCAAGGTAGTCACTTTCTCAAAAAAAGAGATCAGGTTAGTCTAACATGACTTGTTCTTGAGAAAACCATGCTGGCTCTTAGTAATCACATCCATTTTTTCTAAATGTTCCAGGACCGACTGATGATTTGTTCCAAAACTTTTCCAGGTATAGACGTCAAGCTGACAGGTCGGTAGTTACCCGGATCTGCTTTTTCCCCCTTCTTGAAGATGGGGACAACATTCGCCCACCTCCAATCTTCCGGCACCTCTCCTGTTCTCCAAGAATTCTCAAAAATAATAGCCAGAGGCTCAGCAATTACATCTGCAAGCTCTTTTAGAACCGTTGGATGCAATTCATCTGGCCCTGAGGACTTCGTTTCATTTAAAGAAACAAGGGGCGTTTTCGCACTGACCTTCAAGTGGCGCGACCACCCTCTTCACACCGGAGGATCTGCGCGGATTTCGCACAAGAAGCGCCGGAGCACCCAAAAGAGCCGGCGACTTCCGTCGCAAAAGCCGCTCAAACGTTTTCCTGCTTCTTGGCGGTTTCCGTTTGAGCGGGCTTCGCGACGGAAGTCGCCGGCTCTTTTGGGTGCTCCGGCGATCCTTGTGCGAAATCCGCGCAGATCCTCCGGTGTGAAGAGGGTGGTCACGCCACTTGAAGGTCAGTGCGAAAACGCCCAAGGTGTTTATGTACTACCCCTACTATGCTGATCCTAGGTTGGAACTTCATACCCTCCTTATATTTTCTGTTTTTTCCCATATTGAGCACCGTTCCCCTCAGAAGAGAAGACTGAGGAAAAGTAAGAATTGAGCAGTTCCGCCGTCTCTTCATGACCTGTTACAATTTCACTTTTTTGCCCTCGCAATTGGCCTACCACGTCCTTGCTCTATTTCTTACTCTGAACATAAGAAAAGAACCCTTTCTTGTTGTTTTTAGCATCTTTGGCCAGCCTAAGCTCATACTGAGCTTTAGCTTTCCTAACTTTTTCTCTGCAAGCACCGGTGATTTGTTTATACCCATCCTTGGTTATAAGGCCCTCCTTCCAATTCCTAAAGGAGTCTTTTTTATTCCTCAAGTCTTTAGAGAGCTGTTTATGGAGCCACTTCGACTTCTTTAGGCTTTTTCCATTTTTTTCTTCGC
Source organism: Heteronotia binoei (assembly GCF_032191835.1). Taxonomy (NCBI): domain Eukaryota; kingdom Metazoa; phylum Chordata; class Lepidosauria; order Squamata; family Gekkonidae; genus Heteronotia; species Heteronotia binoei. Next base: position 68,079,870 of record NC_083236.1, on the reverse strand, counting down.
AGGGGAATCGTCTGTGATCGCGTTTTCAGCATTTCGCTTTCAAGAAACTCCCACCCCTCCTGAACTTTCCTTCCTTAAGATTTTCAACTTCCATTTAAAATACAAAACTGCAGGGCTTTTTTTGTAGCTGGAGCTCCTTTGCATATTAGGCCACACACCCCTGATGTAACCAGACCTCCCAAGAGCTGACAGTAGGCCCTGTAAGAAGAGCCCTGGAAAGGTGCCTTGTGGCATTCCACAAGAAGCCTGCTGATCAAATTCTCATTCGAGGCTTGCAGGCCTGGCGAGTGCTGAACGCTAGCGGAAGGCGTCATGACTCCACTCATAGGACTTGGTCTCCAGACCCCTCACCATCTTTGTCGCCCTCCTCTGGACCCCTTCCAGCTTGTCTATATCCTTCTTAAAATGTGGTGCCCAAAACTGAACACAAGACTCCAGGTGAGGTCTTAACCAGAGCAAAGTGATACCAACACATCACATGATCTGGACACTATACTTCTGTTGATACGGCCCAAAATTGCATTTGCCTTTTTAGCCACCGCATCACACTGTTGACGCATGTTCAGCGTATGGTCCACTAAGACCCCTAGATCCTTTTCACACATACTACTGCTAAGACAAGTCTCCCCCATCCTATAACCATGCATTGGATTCTTCCTAGCTAAATGCAGAACTTTACATTTATCCCCGTTAAAATTCATTTTATTGATTTTAGCCCAGTTTTCCAGCCTGTCAAGGTCATTCTGTATCCTGTTTCTGTCTTCTTCTGTGTTTGCAACCCCTCCCAATTTAGTATCTGCAAATAAGCATTCCCTCTATTCCTTCATCCAAATTATTGATAAAGATGTTGAATAAAACAGGTCCCAGGACAGATCCTTGAGGCACTCCACTTGTCGCTCCACTCCAAGAGGATGAGGAACCATTCACAAGCACTCTTCGGGTGTGATCCGTCAACCAGTTACAGATCCTCCTAACGGAAACAGGATCCAAACCACATTTTACCAGCTTGTCAACAAGGATAGTATGTGTAACCTTATCAAAATCCTTACTGAAATCAAGATAAACACTGGATTTTTTCTACCTAAATGCAGAATTTTACATTCACCCCTGTTAAAATTCATTTTATTGGTTTTAGCCCAGTTTTCCAGCCTGTCAAGGTCATCTTATACCCTGTGTCTGTCTTCTGTGTTTGCAGCCCCTCCCAATTTCGTATCATCTGCAAATTTAATAAGAATTATAATCATCCCCCATCAAACCAGGACACAATCTACGCACTTGATTTGCGGCTGAGTGGTCCGTCACGGGTGCCAGCTGGACATACTGGACTTGGATATCACTCCCTTGGAGCGGCGATCCGTCTACGCCACCAGCTGCGGCATCGGAGGAAGCGACGGCGATCAGTTGAGCGCCCTGTAGCACCTGCAGGGAAACCAACACAGAGAAGATCTTGTGAGCAGACGTCATCGCAGGTGCGTTGCGAAACAGCGGGCGCGAGACCAGAGGAGTCCCACTAATTCTTCAGTCAATAATAATTCAGAACACCAGAGCTGCCAGGAAATAACAGTGCTCTCGTCTGATAGACAATTAATCCCCAATGAGAAATAAATCTATCCAACAAGCATTTAATAGTCCACAGTATAGAACCATTTCATATTTTTATGGGAATGTCTTCATTTCACTCTTGCACGTTATTGGCACTGACAATGGAATTATAATTATGTCAGATGTGCCTTTGATACATACCAAGGAAAACAATCGTTTGTGCACAGTTGGTTCTTTGCTGAATCCACGCTGCTGTTTTGAGCCCTACTTCAATGTCATTTAACGTACTGCTCTTTTACGGGCACATTTGCAAAGCGTGCAAAAGAAGCCACAAACCTTTTAAAGGCCACACAAAACCAAGTTCTCTCAAACAGTTCTTTCAGTTCCCAGTTTGCCATGAGGAGATGATTTCCCAGGGCCTTTTTTGTAGAAAAAGCCCAGCAGGAACTCATTTGCATATTAGCCACACTCCCTGACATTACCATTGTTTCACACGGGGCTTTTTTTTTTTGTAGAAAAAGCCCAGCAGGAACTCATTTTACATATTAGGCCACACCCCCAATGTCAAGCCAGCCGGAACTCCATTTCTGTGAGCTCCTGCTCAAAAAAAGCCCTGTGGTTTCCCACTATGGCCACTGTGAGCATGCCACCAATTTTAGGCCAATTACGCTTGGTCACTCCAGTTTAATGAATGTGTGTGGCTCTGGTTCCCGCTGGCAAAACTGTTTCACGCAATCTATTTATTTCATACATATGATAAAGGCCAGGATGGGTCAAAAGAAGTATGGTGTGAATTAGTCCCGGAAGCGGTGAAGCAAGAGCGAAGGTCGCAGATTCGTGCACACAGTCCTTCTCCACAACCCTTTGTTCACGTCAATCCAGCACCTTTGATTTTAGGGAAGTTTTGTTCTCAAATCGCTACCGTTCACGTGAAAACGTCAAGGCATCCTCTTTTCAAAAACGTGCCAATTTATTATATTAAATCACACGTCAAAGAAATAACGGAACGGGACCTTCGTACAGGTCAGCCGAGCCCATTTCTAAAACAGGGCTTCCTTCCTCTCCCCTCGCCAGAGTTGCACAATATCTCAATGGATCTCAGGGGGCAGAAGAAAACAAACCTCTCACACAAAACCTTTTGTTTCCAAGTTCTAAAATCTTGGTCCAGGCCCTGAAATAAGCGAATGTTCGAAGCCATCTGGGTAAACAGGCGTCACGGCGCAGCGCTGGCGGTTCAGAAGACAGCTTCACAATTTTCCCATTGACTGCAGCGCTGCGGGTGGGTGCTGCGATTCTATCGGCTCAACGGTTTATTCAAATCCCCAAACCTCAGAGGGTTATTAAACAAGGAAAGAGAGATTCGGTTTCGTTTGGTAATTTAAAATAAAAAAAAAATACACAAGAGGAGCAGGAATTTACTAAATTCTGCGGAAAACCTCCTGAGACACCAAGCTCCCCGAACCTCCATTCCTAGGGTTTGTAACAGGGAAGGATCAAATTAATCTTTCCTAACTGATCTAGAGAAGGAAAACAGATGAGAGGGATTTGGGGTTATAAGCGAGGGAGTGAACTCTCCATCATCGTATCAGTTAACCCTGCGGGGTTTATAGGATTTGGAAGAGAAACCGGTTCTTTCAAGAAAGGAGTACTCAATCATTTTCAAGGGGCTCTGGGACCATTTAAAACGCTCCAATTCTGCTCCGCTTCTCTTTGGATGTTTGTTCAGGCCAGATCCATCTCTCACTGGTTAAATATTGTGTTTACAGTACAAACCCCAGGCCTGTTTGGAAATAAACTGCAAATGTAACAAGTGAATGTTAAGGAGGTTGTGTGTCCCGGGCCCCTCCTTCCCTTTGCAAAAATATGCTATTTATTTCTGTGGGGTTTTGTGTTTTTTTTTATTTAAAAGAAGTCCTTCACAGTTTAAGAGAGCAAGGAAGGGAGGAAGCAAACGACTCCCGGACCGACAGAGATGGCAATGAAGGAGACGCTTCATAATTAAACAGCCCGTGACGCAGTAGTGGGGAACAAGTTCATAGCGTGCAGATTAGAATCTAATTTATTTTACAGCTTCTATTCAAAGCTACTGTGCTACCTATGAAATTATGACCCAACCAGATAAGAACAGTGGTGGAAAACAGAGACCATTCTCTCTCTCTCCGCCCCCCCCCCCCCCCCAAACTCATCCTTTTACAGCTAAAGAATTCACCAAGTAAGCCAATATAGCAATGCGGTATATTATTTTTAAATGTGCTGAGCCAATGCACGGGTCAATCTAGACTCAATCACAGCTCAGTACCTCTAAATCCTCTCCAGTTGGCCCGCAGCTTTCTTTTTCTGTTATCAAATAACAAAGGAGGCCTGCCGTCAAGTCCAAAAGTATCACCGGCCAGCGAGTCATCAGCCGGCAGTGTAAATACCCCCTGAAGCCTGTAAAGGGGCACATTCTCTCCATTACATTTCACATCAGCGCGACGGAGAATCTTTAGCGATGTGCTTTTACGACCATAAAATGTTGGCACAGCTGTGCCGAATCCCCAGCTCTTTAAAATATGTCTTTCCCGGGTATTAGGTGCTGGCAAGGCCACCTTCAAAGAACAATCACAGAGCAGACAGTGTGAGCGCTGTACCGGAGGACTGGATTTGTCCAAGGATCTTTTTTGTTTTTGGCTTCAGAACTAAGTTAAACAGAGAGGGATATTATTCCTGCCGTTTTACTTGTTGGGGGTAAGAATTCTAACCAGGGCTTTGTTTTGTAGCAGGAACTCCTTTGCATATTAGGCCACACACCCCTGTTGCAGCCAATCCTCCAAGAGCTTACAGTAGACCCTGTATATGAGCCCTGTAAGCTCTTGGAGGATTGGCTGCATCGGGTGGGATTGCCAAGTCCAATTTAAGAAATATCTGGGGACGTTGGGGGTGGAGCCAGGAGACTTTGGGGTGGAGCCAGAAGACTGGGGGCGGAGCCAAGAGCAAGGGTGTGACAAGCATAATTTAACCTCAAGGGAGTTCTGGCCATCACATTTAAGGGGACTGCACAAATTTTTAAATGCCTTCCTTCCATAGGAAATAATGAAGGATAGGGTCACCTTCTTTTGGGGCTCATAGAATTGGACCCGCCTGGTCCAATCTTTTTGAAACTTGGGAGCTATTTTGGGGAGAGGCACTAGATGCTATACTGAAAATTTGGTGCCTCTATCTCAAAAAACAGCGCCCCCAGAGCCCCCGATACCCGCGGATCAATTCCCCATCATTCCCAATGGGAATCGTTCATGGAGGTGCATGATGGCTCTGGGGGCGGGGCTTCCCCCACCGGCCAGCTGGCTGGGGGAGGGGGGAAGCTTGTAAAACCGGGGGATCCCCCTCTGGGACCTGGGGATTGGGAAGCCTGGCATCGGGGAGGGGGGGGCGGTCTAATATGTAAAGGAGTTCCTGTTACAAAAAAAGCCCTGCTTCTAATAAGACTCAACCACCAAAAGCTCTTGAGCAGCTGTCATTTTACGGACATAGGCGTTATCAAGTCATAACCAACGTATGGCAACCCCAGCGAGGGGCTTTCATACGCGAGAAGCAGAGGTAGTTTGCCCCGGCCTTCTTCTGAAGAGCTGGTAGTGGTGGTCTCCCACCCAAGTACCATCCCTGCTGAGCTTCTGAGATCCGATGACATCAAGTTACACCACAGATCCCAACCATTTCTGAACACGTCTGATTTATACCCTAATCTCATGTGATTTATACCCTAATCTCATCCTTCCTTACTCTCAGCTAGGATTGTAAAAAAAGGTGTGAATGCACCGAGCCAGCCATTTCTTCAGGTGGACAAGCAGGGTCAGTCCCAGACATCCAGCCATCTGAGAGGCGCAGCCAGCATCCCTTGCAGGGTCATACAAGACACTAAACTACCCACAGTTGCACAAAACCCAAACATTATAGATGAATACAGACGCAATGTGATACTGCAAAGGATCCTGGGAAGAAGAAGAGAAGAGGAAACACCCTGCCCTTTACTTGGAAGCGGCCCCGTGGCGTAGAGCGGTAAAGCAGCAGTGCTGCAGTACTGTGATCTGAACTCTCTGCTCACGACCCGAGTTCTATTCCAGCAAAAGCTCGAGGTTGACTCAGCCTTCCATCCTTCCGAGGTCAGTCAAATGAGTACCCAGCTTGCTGGGGCGAAAGTGTAAAAGACTGGGGAAGGCAATGGCAAACCACCTCGTAAAAAGCCTGCAGTGAAAACGTGAAAGCAACGTCACCCCAGAGTCAGAAACGACTGGTGCTTGCACAGGGGACCTTTCCTTTCCTTTCCTTTCCTTTCCTTTCCTTTCCTTTCCTTTCCTTTCCTTTCCTTTCCTTTCCTTTCCTTTCCTTTCCCTTCCCCTCCCCACAACACACTCTGTGAGGTAGGTGGGGCTGACAGAGCTCTGACAAAAGCTGCTATTGAGAGAACAGTGTTATGCAGGGCATTTTTGGTAGAAAAAGCCCAGCAGGAACTCATTTGCATCTTAGGCCACACCCCCATGGTGTCACCACTGTTTCACACAGGGCTTTTTTGTAGAAAGCCCAGCAGGAATTCATTTGCATATTAGGCCACACACCCCTGGTGTCAAGCCAGCCGGAACTGCGTTCCTGCTAAAAAAAAAAAAAAAAAAAAAAGCCCTGGTGCTATGACTGACCCAAGATCATTCCAGCAGTTGCATCTGGAGGAGCAGGGAATCAAACTCGGTTCCCCCAGATGAGAGCCCACGCACTTAACTGCTACACTGGCCTGGCTCTCACAGATGGCTGGACACAGCTTTCCAATTGCATCATGCTTCACCGGTGACCTAGAGCAGGGGTGTCAAACTCATTTGTTACGAGGGCCGAGTCTGGCATAAATGAGACCTTGTCGGGCCAGGCCACGCATGTCATAAAATGTAATGCCAGGTAGCAGAGATATAAACTTTATAAAGGGCAGGGACAAACACAAAGATTTTTTCAAAAACTTAAAATAAAACATGATTAAAATATTAGCACTCTTTGGTCTTAAAGGTGCTTTCTTTGCTTCTCTCCCCATGGGATTCAGGGAACTGGGCAAAGGAAGCTCTTGCTTTTTCCTTCCTTCCCCAGGGGACCAGGAGGGGGAGGAGCCTCAGCCAATAGAAGGAAGAGAGGCTTGGCTCAGTAGCTCTGCTGTGCGATTGAGAGAGCCTGGCAAAGCAAGCTCTCCCTCCTCCCCTTCCTCCCCAACAGAGGAGTCTCAGCCAATGGAGAAAATAGAGGCTTTGCTCTGTAGCTTCTGTGCGATTGAGCAAGCCTGGCAAAGCAAACTATGATGTGGAAGGAAGTAAGAGAGAGGGAAAAGGAAGCAGATGACAGCCAGTTGCTCAGGGGCTTGATAGGAGCCCTCTGGGGGCCTGATTTGGCCCCTAGTCCTCATGTTTGACACCCCTGACCTAGATGCTGCTGCCCTAAGCACCCAAGAAGCTCTGGGTGCAGAAGCTAAGATGAGCACACAGCTCTATGCACCCACAAAGCCTTCCCTTTTTTAATTCCAATGAAGGCTGCGATTTCTGACTGTCACCCCAAGTGTGTTTACGGTGGCTCCTTCTGCGGAAATGAACGATGCAACCCTTGTGCGTGAGAATTCTGGTGCAGGGTAAAGGAGAAGCGACTCTATGACCAAAAGGCGAAACTCTGTGTTACCATCACCTGGGCAAACTTATGAGCTTTGGGGTTTTTTTAAAAAAAATGTTTTTAAACAGACGTTTCCAAAACTTCTTAAAAGGCGTAGGAAAAGTAATAGATACTGATGAAGAGAGCTGTGTTTCTCAAAAGCTTAAGCGACAATAAAACTTAAAGGCGCAACTGGACATTTTACTATTTTGCAGCAACAGACCAATATGACTAATTTCTCTAGATAAACCCTAATAATAGGAGCACAATTATATAGTGGCTACAAGTGCAAGGAATCCTTTGTTCTCGGCGCAGCAGAAAGCCACGAGATCTATGTGAGAACGCTGGCAAGTGGTTCTTGAGCAAGAATACTGCCTTTGTTCAGCTGTTCATAGGATCTCTGGACCACCAGTTTAGTTCTGTATTCCTTACCTGCCACTGACTTTAAAAAAAATAAAAGGACCCCTCCTGCAAACAAACAGCCTGCCCCACGGCTGAACTTTCTTTTGCAATTCCAGAGGGCTTCTCAGACATCCTTTCATGCTGACACAAAGCAGGTAACAGAAGATGGCCAATAAACCAAAAGAAAACAGAAATGCCCTTCCAATAGAACAGATGGTTTTAGGGAATGCGTGCATGCCAAAAAGAGACCCCAAAGATCCTCCTCTCTGCTTTGGTTTGGCTCGGTAGCATGAACACAGGAGACGGTGTCAGGTCCAGCTTTAAAACCCAACGAAAAGATCCATGGAACGGCCTCCAACAGCTCTCATAAAAGCCATTGTGCTGAAAACGCTGATTAGAAACAGATCGCAAGCTGGTATGAGATCTTGGCCATATCATGTCAAACCCTTGGCAAAAAAGAGGAGTTATAAATATACACGGCTAAATACAACAAATTTTAAAGTTTAGCAGGGGAGATTAGAGATTATTAGCAACATGAAAATCTGGTTCCCTCTGAGAGCTGTTGAGCAGCTAAAGAAAATGAAAAGGAATGTAAGCCTATCCATCAAAGACAACGAAGTTGGCAGCGGCAGAAAGGACCTCCTCTCTTGGATCTACAAGTCCCCCCCTCCCCCCCACCAACTATCACACAGAGGCCATTTTGGATGGCCTTCGTCGTCACAGGAAGTGGAAGTACTAATGCAATGCTTTCAACCAACCTGCAGTGTCCAATAGCGGGACTGAGTCTTGGTCCACCACTCCCACAGCGTGACATGGGTCAGTCACTCTTTCATAGGGTTGTTGTGAGCAGGGATGGACTGTGGGGTTCTGCCACCCAAGGCAGAACCCCAATGCGTGCCCACCCACCCCCTCCCACAGGGGAAAATTTTTGCGGGCGGCCGGCATCATAACATCACCCAGAGGTGAAGTCATCATGTCGGCCACTGAAGTGCCATTGTTTCTGGGCGGTGAGGGGCGGGGAAGTTTTTCCTACCTTTCTGCCCCTGTTAATAATGTCTTCCTTCTCTGCCTCTCTCTTGGCATCTCCCCAAGTGAGTCTGTATGGGGTGTGATCCTTAGTAGAAATCCCTAGTAGTACACAGTCAAGATGCCTTTATGTCCTCTTCCGCCCCCCCCCCTCCCCTCCGATTTTATGAAGTTCGGTTCTGCTTTCTGGAGGTGAAGAAAATCTGAATGAGATTGGAGTGAAAACAGGATAAGCAACCGGGGTTACAAAAGAGGACAATACAGGAAATGGTTCTTTTTGAACCTCAGCTGTTTCCAGAGGCCAAGACCTTTTTTTAGGGCTTTTACCATCATTTTGCTGCAGGAATTTTCTCTGTCCTATCGATAAATTGGCAATGCGTCGATTTTCTGTGTTGTGAGAAGCCAAGCTGTTGAGAAAGTTCCTTATTTACAATATTTATATACCTCTGTTAGCAAGAGAAGGCGTTCAAAGAGACGGGGATCTAGCTAGCTAGCTAGCTAACTAGCTCTATTCCATCTTTCTCCCATAATGGCACAAGCCAGTGTATGTGGGGTTTACAGGAGCGTCTCGCTCCCCAGCAGTGAGCTGACTGCTTAAGGTTGTTGTAGTCCGTGCCGTTGGGCCTTGATTCCCACCCACCCCACAAAAGTAGCGCTTTCAGGCTTCGGTGCTCTCCGAGTTCGGAGAACGCCGGAGCCTGAAAGCGCAGTTGTTTCTGGGCACTGAGGGGCCGGGGGAGTTCCTCCGACCCTTCAGCGTCCAGTCAGAAGGTCAGGGATAGTGCGAGCGAGGAGGGGCACCCGCCTTCCACCTCTGTTGGGAGCTGCACCCTAGGCAATTCCCTAGGTCGCCTACTCCCACGTGCCGGCCCTGGTTGTGAGGATAACATGGAAGAGGAGAGAACCAGACGCAACACGATGTTCAGCTCCTTGGAGAAAGGGCAGGATGGCTCCTGCTCTTTTTGGGGGGGGGGGGTTCCTGCAGTTCACGTGGCTGAAAGGAACAAAACTGGGGATCAAACCAGGTGTCTGGGCTGGCAGAGTATAATGAAGCGTCTCATTAAACCAGGCCCTGTAGGAACACTTCTCACAGTCTTCGTGGCGCGCTAAGGTGAGGACTGAAAAGCACAGTTACCGTGACGCATCTTTGCAGCACCCAATTCAGTGCCTATGTGGAGTTGAAACACGAGGACGTTTTAAACTGTTGCATGCAAAAGCCAAACAGTTAGCCCAAGCTGGCTTTTCGCTCTTCCTTTTGCTCTCTTTGACTGTGGGGATCTGGGTTCGGATCCCCGCTCTGTCACAAAGCTTACTGCATGACGCTAGATCAGTGATTCTCTCCTTTCCTAATCTATTTCTCTAGGGTTGCTTCGGATAAAATGCGTGTATGGAGGGGGGCAAACACCGTTCCATGCCCCTTGGGAAGCAGGGGATAAATACATAACAGACCAATGTCAGTTTTAAAGTTTTTATTGATTTTCCATGAAAAGAAAAGGAAGGGGAATTAGAAATAGAATAAAAGTGAACGATACATAGATAAGCAAAGAAAATAAAGAAATAAAGGTAGTACATACTGGATGTTGCTATATCACTACACATAACCTCAAAATAGTATTGTAACCAGTATTGTAAGTTCACGCCTGTACTTATCTAAATTGGATCATATTCTCAATATATATCATAATACACCGTTGGAATTTACATCAGCTAATGTCATTCAAAAACTCAGTCTGTGAAGAAGAAGGTATTGGATTTATATCCCGCCCTCCACTCCAAAGAGTCTCAGAGCGGCTCACAATCTCCTTTCCCTTCCTCCCCCACAACAGACACCCTGTGAGGTAGATGAAGATATTGGATTTATATCCCGCCCTCCACTCCGAAGAGTCTCAGAGCGGCTCACAATCTCCTTTCCCTTCCTCCCCCACAACAGACCCCCTGTGAGGTAGATGAAGATATTGGATTTATATCCCGCCCTCCACTCTGAAGAGTCTCAGAGCGGCTCACAATCTCCTTTCCCTTCCTCCCCCACAACAGACACCCTGTGAAGTAGATGAAGATATTGGATTTATATCCCGCCCTCCACTCTGAAGAGTCTCAGAGCGGCTCACAATCTCCTTTCCCTTCCTCCCCCACAACAGACACCCTGTGAGGTAGATGAAGATATTGGATTGATATCCCGCCCTCCACTCCGGAGAGTCTCAGAGCGGCTCACAATCTCCTTTCCCTTCCTCCCCCACAACAGACACCCTGTGAGGTGGGTGGGGCTGGAGAGGGCTCTCACAGCAGCTGCCCTTTCAAGGACAACCTCTGCCAGAGCTATGGCTGACCCAAGGCCATTCCAGCAGGTGCAAGTGGAGGAGTGGGGAATCAAACCCGGTTCTCCCAGATAAGAGTCCGCACACTTAACCACTACACCAAACTGACTCTCCGGTGTCCAACCAAGCATCTACTGGCTCCCAGTAACAGACCAGTGTCAATACGGTGGTGGGTCAAATTGAGTGTTGGGGGCAGGGCAGGGCGGGATCCGCATTCTGTGCAGAGATTAAGGTTTCCTTTCTAGGATGCATGCTCCTTTGCACATTACGCAATCAGCGCACGTACACCTGAACCACCCCTGCCTAGTCACGTAAGGGTGGTGACGGTCTGAGACACGCTGCAAAGAGCCGCACGTGTGACTATTTCTTCACCTCGACGACTCCAAGCCGTGGTGGCCGCAATACAAATCTGTGTAGCAGCCGAATGTGGAATCCCAGCCAGGCGACACAACTATGACCTTCCTCTCCCACCCCTGGTACTTCATTGCTCTTTAAAAATAGCTCCCATCTGCAACCAATAGCCCCCCAATTAGCATTTAACTGCCGAACTGGGGTGGGGGAGATATTAAAATGTAACACATTCTCTTCCTCCCAACGCCCCAGATTTCTCTCTGAAGGCAAGGCTCCCAAACCTCAGTTAACTGCTCGGATCACATATTTGCTTCATTAACGTTTATTGGTGCTCAAGGAGCTGCCGCCACATGTACGTTCGCTCTCGACATTACGCGTTTCCAAGCAGGGAGACGTGCGGTGGAAAGGCAAAGCATTGTTTCCATCAAGGAGGACGAGTTCTTCAACCTCAAGGATGCCAAGTCATCTTGCTTGAGTTTGCAAAGCACATTTTTATTGCAGCTATTTTGGGTAATTGGGAGGGGGGTGGCGTTATTAGGCTAGGCAAATCCTGAGGTTGCTTCTTCGTTGAGAAGCAACAATAAAACCCAGCAACACACAAAGAGGGATGCTCTGCCTCTCGCTGCTTAGACTTAAAGGCCACTGAAGCAGCTTTCCTATTGCACGACTTGCCAGGTGGCTGCTTATCAACTATCCGCAAGTGAACTATCTCATCATGCAAAACGACTTGCCTGAAGAAGCTCTGTGTAAGCATTAAAAACTGATGTGTGCATGCACGAGAGAGAGAGAGAGAAATGTTGTCTAGTCCCTTCTGACATGGCAGCCCGATGAAGAAGACCGCAGATTTATACCCCGCCCTTCTCTCTGAATCAGAGTCTCAGAGCGGCTTACAATCGCCTTTATTTCCTTCCCTCACAACAGCTGAAAGACACCCTGTGAGATGGGTGGGCTGAGAGAGCTCTCCCAGCAGTTGCCCTTTCAAAACTCCTACGAGAGCTATGGCTAACCCAAGGCCATTCCAGCAGGTGCAAGTGGAGGAGTGGGGAATCAAACTCGGTTCTCCCAGACAAGAGTCCGCGCACTTCACCACTACACCAAACTGGCTCTTTCAGCCACCCTTTCAAGGACAACTTCTGCCAGCTATGGCTGACCCAAGGCCATTCCAGCAGCTGCAAGTGGAGGAGTGGGGAATCAAACCCAGTTCTCCCAGATAAGAGTCTGCACACTTAACCACTACACCAAACTGGCTCTTTCAACCACCCTTTCAAGGACAACCTCTGCCAGAGCTATGGCTGACCCAAGGCCATTCCAGCAGGTGCAAGTGGAGGAGTGGGGAATCAAACTCGGTTCTCCCAGACAAGAGTCCGCGCACTTCACCACTACACCAAACTGGCTCTCAATTGAGCCAATCCATCTTATGCTGGGTCTTCCTCTTCTGCTGCCTTCGACTTCTACTAGACCAGGGTAGGATAGCCTCAGTTTGGTGACTTTCGCTTCTAGGGAAAGTTCAAGCTTGAACAGATGGCTGGGTGGAAAAGGACCAACAGTGGGGAGGATTTGTGCTCATGGGGTATGAAGCAAGACTTCAAGGCTTGCAAGTGGGAAATCTACCAGGAACAGAGTCGATATTTTTTCCTAAAAGGAGCTGCCACCTTTCAGGGGTGGGGGCAGAACTCAGGAGAGGAGAATTGACTTCGTGTGATACCATCTGCTTGCATGGAGAAAATTCCCCCAGTTCAGGAATAAAGGAGATTGTGAGCTGCTCTGAGACGCTGAGATACAGAGTGGAGGGTGGAATATAAATCCAATATAATCTTCTTCTTCCTCTCCTTCTCCTCCTCTCCTTGGCATTTCCAGTTCAAGGAACTCAGGAACCAAAGACTGGGGAAAACCCTCCTCTGCTTGAGATCCTAGAGAGTTACTGCCAGTCAGACAATATGGGGCTATATGGACCAATGGACAGACTCAGCAGAAGTCGGCTTCAGAAGTTCAAATGAATGGAGAATTAGTGATTTTCTCATAACAAGCAGCTCTAAATTAGGAGCGTCCAACCTGTTTGGTCCCAGAACCCCATTACACACTATGGGTGTGTGTGTGAGTCAGAGCATGGGTGGAGTCTGCCCCATTTTATGAGGGCCGCACTACTAAAGAAATTCAAGATTACTAAAGTGTTGGCATCTTATGAATTCTACACAGATCCTATTGGCTTTGCACACAGCCCCTGTCAGGTCAAATGGTCATCCCGTATCACCTTTCCTTAGCTTTCAAAGACCATCTTGTTGTGGTGTGACTGTATAAATACGCAATCCATCATAACAAGTGACGGACATGGAGAAAAATACAGGAGTTATGTATCCCTGTCATCAAATAAGTCCAGCAGTAGCTTCTGGGTCTTCCCAGAAAAGATACACCTGGTACCTTCCCTGAGCTCATGATTTCAGGACCCAGATTAAGTCAAGGATGCGACAACCAACAAATAAAGAATTGCTTTATTTCACGCTAAAATGAATGGCAGCCACCATGAAATATATTTAAGCTCAGATTCAAGATCAAAACTGAAAGCATGCCGCCAAGGTGATGGGGTGGCCTTTCTCGCATTATCTCAATTCAAAAATAGCACCGTAACGCTACAACCATGAACAGTTACACCCATCCAAGTCCACCAAAGTATCTGGGCTTTAAGGGGCATGACTCTTCTCTGGATTGCACAGCAAATCCGCCGAAACGTTATCTGCCAAAACGTTATCCGCTAGGCGAGTCTAGTTTAGATTTCCTCTCCACGATTCCTTACCAAAACACTATGAAAACTGAAACCCATTTCAGTTCTACCAGGAGGCGGGAGGGAAAACAACAGTTTTGCAGAGAGCGTTCATTATCTGAACTGTTTCCTGGCACAATAAATATTACCACCCCCCCTTACCCACCCCAATCCCATCATCTGCTTTCAGTTTTCGCGTGTATCACTGGCTCTTGATTGACTTGGTAATATCTTATTCTGAACAGCATTCAATTTATGCTTAAGACCCAGAAGAAACATGAAGCCCATCAAGTTTGGGTTAATGATACAAAACTAATGGGAAATGCCACTTTGGGGCAACCGTGACAGACGGGAGATAGACAACATCTGGCAGGCTGCGGCTTATGATATTTAAACCATATGCGGCCTGCAGAGAGCCGTTTCCCTTTTTAGTGTAGTCCAGGATCAGAACTTTCTTAGGTTCCTGTAACTCGTAAGGTGCCTGTTCCAAAGGACCCCCCACACACACCCACACAGGCACACACACCCTGCCCCCAGAGTACTCGTTCTTTTTCAGCTTCGAACTCTTCTGTTAGAGCGCCAACCTTAGGGAAGGTGCCATTTTCAACTGTCTCTAGAAGAGGGTTCCTCGAGAACAGGGGTACCATGGTGCCCATCAACACCTTTGCTGGTACGCTGCTAATCCCCCGTTGGGGGTCAAAGGATCCCCTAGGTTGGAGACCCTCGCCTGGCTTCAGGGTTATCAGAAAGCAGAGGGGGGAGGAAATGTCTGCGGGGCACTCATTATACCCTATGGAGACCGGTCCCCATAGTGTATAATGGAGAACCAATCTGAGAGTATTTGGGGTTTGGGGGAGCTCTTTTTGGGGCAGAGAGGCAGCAAATTTTCAGCATAGCATCTGGTGCCTCTCCTCACCCCCCCCCTCCCAAGTTTCAAAAAGACTGGACCAGGCAGCCCAATTCTATGAGCCCCCAAAGAAGGTGCCTGCATCCATCATTATTTCCATTGAAGGGAAGGCATTTAAAGGAAGCACAGTCCCTCTAAGTGTGATGGCCAGAACTCCTTTGGGAGTTCAACTGTGCTTGTCACACCCTTGCTCCTGGCTCCACCCCCAAAGTCTCCTAGCTCCACTCCCAAAGCCCTGAGGTATTTCCAGAGTTGGACCTGGCAATCCCAGTTCCTGGTGTCTACCGAGTGTTTGTAGAAAGTAGGAGCAGCCTGGTGGAGCCTTTGCCCAGCAAGGCTTCTGTTTGACCACTGGAGACTGGACTGGCTGGGCACATTTTGGAAAAGAAAACACATTCGCTTTAGCAAAGCTGCCACTGCACGCAAGCATCTTCACTATGCGGCTGGAGGTAAGCTACGGCAGCCGTTCTGTGGCTGTTTCCGCCTCCTGCAGTTTGTGGCTGCGCCCCACCACGGTGTCACACTTCCAAAAGCGCCTGTAGGCTCAGAAAGGATCGGAGTCGCTGCTGTAGACGGAAACACGAGGCAGGCGGCCTTCCTTCAGTCAAGGTTTCACAAGGGCTGCTTTTTGTGTGTGAGAATGCTGGTCATGATACGGCCACAATGCGTTTTTTGTTATTCGCACTTTGTGGGTTTTCAGTGTCACACCTGATGCCTACTAGCATCATCGACTAGCCCTCGGTTTTCCCTAGTCTTGAGTGAGCAAGTCCACCGTAGGGTACATGGAAAAGATCCTTGGGTACTCTAAAGCAGTGTCTCCCAACCTTTTTGGCACCAGGGACCGGTTTTGTGGAAGACAATTTTTCCACAGACCGGTGGGGGTGCTGGTGGTTTTGCTACCCCCAAGCCCACATCCCATCCCATCTTTAAGAGAGCCAGTTTGGTGTAGTGGTTAAGTGTGCGGACTCTTATCTGGGAGAACCGGATTTGATTCCCCACTCCACTTGCAGCTGCTGGGATGGCCTTGGGTCAGCCATAGCTCTTGCAGAGGTTGTCCTTGAAAGGGTAGTTGAAAGAGCCAGTTTGGTGTAGTGGTTAAGTGCGTGGACTCTTATCTGGGAGTACCAGGTTTGATTCCCCACTCCTCCACTTGCAGCTGCTGGGATGGCCTTGGGTCAGCCATAGCTCTGGCAGAGGTTGTCCTTGAAAGGGTGGTTGAAAGAGCCAGTTTGGTGTAGTGGTTAACTACGCGGACTCTTATCTGGGAGCACCGGGTTTGATTCCCCACTCCTCCACTTGCACCTGCTGAGATGGCCTTGGGTCAGCCATAGCTTTCATAGAGGCCGTCCTTGAAAGGGCAGCTGCTGTAAAAGCACTCTCAGCCCCACCTACCTCACAGCG
Organism: Heteronotia binoei; assembly: GCF_032191835.1. Lineage (NCBI taxonomy): Eukaryota > Metazoa > Chordata > Lepidosauria > Squamata > Gekkonidae > Heteronotia > Heteronotia binoei. The sequence continues at coordinate 68,063,519 of NC_083236.1, read as the reverse complement.
TGTTTGTTGTGGGGGAGGGGAGGTAGAGGAGATTGTGACCGCTCTTAGACTATGAGATTCAGAGTATAGGGTGGGATATAAATCCAAATCTTCTTCTAAATAAGGAGCAGGTGAAGGTCTCTGCCTCACTCTGCGGCCCGGTTGCTAACAGGCCACGGACCGGAACTGGTCCACGGAGACCAGTTGGGGACCCCTGCTCTAAAGTATTCTCTCTAGCTGCCACGAAGAAGAGACAGCCACTCCCACCTCCTCGCTTTCAGGGAGCTTCCAGGATTCCTCGTGCTCCTCCTCTTTGATTTAATTTGCTTCTCGAAATTGGCCCGCGAGTCCAGAAGACGACAGAAGGATGCAGTTTAACGGGTTCAGACAGTTCAAAGGGACGGGTGGTGTTAGGCTACAAATACATAATGGCATCTTTGAGGTCTGATGTCCCATGCTAACACTTCCCTCCATCCCAACATGTTATGCTTAGAAGAAGCGCACGACGGCAAAGACCCAAAGGATGCTTCAAGGGCCTGTTTTTGGGACCTCAGCGAGCCAAAATGTGTACAGCTGGTGGCAGCAATGGGGCACGAGTACAAAGCGACAACAAACAGTCCCCGGGGGAAATTCTGTGTTCTTGAGGAACGCGGGAATCATGATAACCAGAGCCACGCTGAGAACTATTAGCTCATCTGGAAGGGAGTCAAAGCCAGAGACAATGGCTGACACAGCCTATGACCTCACTGGATCGAAACACGATTGAGAGTTGACTACCAGACTCCTTTCGCACCCGCTGGACTCTCGGCTATCATGTTCTAAACGCCCCTTCGGTCGAGAAGGTTACGAGGCCTGGACTTGGTGTTCTTGGGCGACGTTCAAAGAAGCCTCTTCCCTGAGCTGCTCTCTACATGTTCTCGCTATCCCATTATAAATAAAGGCTGGTTCCTGGCATTTTTCATCATGCTGCAGCAGAGGCTGAGAAACAGGACCCAGGATGGGGCCGTGCACATCACAGAAGGCTTGATCCTCAGCAACTGGGTCAGGGAATGGACTTGGCTTCCCTTTCAGCCATTCCCCCAGGGGGCATCCCTCCCTTTTCTGCCCACCAGGTGACTCCTGCTGTTTAGTCCCGCAGGAGGAAAGGGGAAGGGCTGCTTTGGGAGGACCAGATACGGGGTGGACTAACCCTTGCCACTGCAGAGGAAGCCAACGTCTCCCTGCCCGACAGTTCCTGGCCGTATACAAGCCTTCCCTCCACCCGCCTCCTGCTCACTCTCACGAGAGGCATTTTGCTAGCACATTTTGCACCCATGCAGGTCTCCGAGGACGTGCACGAGTAATTAAAACAAGACCGTGGATTAACTTTCGGTCCCACCGAAGGCTCTTCCAAACATGACTAACGGCTCTCATCTGGCCTCCTTCTCCACCTCCCGTCTCCTCTGAAATGACAGCCAGGAAAACCTGGCAACAGATGACGGTTCCAGGGGCCAGATCTTCTCCTCCACCAGGCTGCGGAGCCGAATGCGTCCCCTGGGCGCAGCCTCTCTCTACCTCTCCACAGCAGCTCTGAGCAGCAGCCATGTTTGGGGGGGGCAGGGGCTGGAAGACCACGATGGCAACAGATTTCACCCCCGCCCAGGTGTTCCGGCCGACTGGCTGCAGGTTCGGAAAGGTGAGGCAGACCACCATAAATAGCCCATCCTACTCCATCTCTGTCCCCCACTCCCAAGAAAGCCTGGCAGTGGATCAGTGGCTGCCAACCTTTTTGGCACCAGGGACTGGTTTTGTGGAAGACAATTTCTCCACGGGCCAGTGGGGAGGGGGGGGCTGTGCTAGGGGTTTTGCCGCCTCTGGCTGACCAGCAGGGGTCTATAAATGAGAGGCAGGCTAAGGTCACAGCAGCGCTGCCCTTTCTCCTGGCCTGGGACCCGGGAGGATGAAAGAGGTGGTGTGGCCTTGCTCCAAGGCTGCTTCCCAGCAAGGTTGTGCTGTCTCTTTCGTCCACTGGGTCCCATGCTGGCGGAAGGGGTGGCGGGGCTGCTCTGCCTCACTCTGAGGCTGCCTCCCTGCCTCAGAGTTAGGCCGTGCTGCATCTTTCATCCGTCCGGGTCCTGGGCAGGGGCAGTGCGGAGCCTCTGCCTCAATCCGTGGCTCGGTTGCTAGCAGTCCGTGGACTGGTGTCCCCGGTGGTTGGGGACCCCTGCGTTAGATGACTGCACTGCTGCATGACAGCTAGATGGAACCTCCATTTTCAGAGGCAGGATACCTCCAAACGGCACATACAATGGTAGGGGGAGCACAGCAGCACAAGGCTTTATTGTTTGTGCTCTGACTTGCAGGCCTTCTGGGGGGGACATCCAGTCGGATGCTGTGGGAAAGAGGATGCTGGACAAGATGGATCACTACTCTGAAGCCGGCAGGGCTCTTATAAAAAGGTCAAGGCAGTCTCCCGTGCAAGCACCAGGGTTCCGACTCTGGCCTGATGTTGCTTTCACAACGTTTTCACGGCAGTCTGTTTATGGGGTGGTTTGCCATTGCCTTTCCCAGTCATCTACACTTTCCCTCCAGCAAGCTGGGTCCTCGTTTTACCGACCTCGGAAGGATGGAAGGCTGAGTCAACTTGGAGCCGGCTACCTGAACCCAGCTTCTGCCAGGTTGTGAACAGAGAGCTTGGACTACAGTACTGCAGCTTTAACACTCTGTACCATGGGGCTCCTCTCTCTCTCAGCTTGACTTTGCGAACGAAGATTTAAGAAGGGTGCAGTAGTCCACGTCTGCTGCAGGCTCGCTGGTGGCTGACAAGACCAATGCGGGACAGGCAGATCCGGCCACAGTGGCTGCAGGGAAAAGTCTGATTTGGGGTTGGTGCTGTAGCAGTGCAATTCTTCCTTAATCTCCTTTTGTCCTCAAGACCAGCTATGCGTGCGTTCTCAAAGGAAGAGACAGCCTGGTGGATGGTGTGCCTCCATGCTTTGCGATCTGAGGCTAGGTCAGACCACTGGTGATGGTTGATGCGACAGGTGCCAAGGGAGTCCTTGTACCTCTTCTTTGGAGCCCCTCTATTTCGATGGCTGGTGGAAAGTTCGCCATACAGAGCAACCTTGGGAAGGCGGTGGTTTTCCATCCTAGAAATATGCCCTGCCCAGCGCAGCTGCGTCTTCAACAGCAGTGCTTCGATGCTTGTAACCTCCGCCCTCTTGAGGACTTCAGTGTTGGTCACAAAGTCACTCCAGTGGATGTTGAGGATGGTGCGAAGGCAGCGCTGATGAAAGCGCTCAAGGAGTCGCAGGTGATGACGGTATAAAACCCATGATTCGGAGCCGTAGATGAGGGGCTCCTAAAGGTAAAGATGGGGCTCCTAAAGGTAAAGGTAGTCCCCTGTGCAAGCTCCAGTCATTTTCGACTCTGGGGTGATGTTGCTTTCACAACATTCTCACAGCAGACTTTTTTTTATGGGGTGGTTTGCCATTGCCTTCCCCTGTCATTTACACTTTCCCCCGAGCAAGCTGGTGCTCATTTGACAGACCTTGGAAGGATGGAAGGCTGAGTTAACCTACCTGAACCAGCTTCTGCTGGGATTGACCTCAGGTCGTGAGCAGAGGGCTCTGACTGCAGTACTGCAGCTTCATCACTCTGCCCCGCGGGGCTCTTAGGGCTCTTATAGTCTCATAATAAAAATGCATCCACAGCCACACACACAAATGGAAACGAATAAAAATATAATTAAAAGTAGACTGAGACACGGAGCCCTCCCTTCTGCAAGTGCTGTGAAAAAGAACACAGTGTGTCTCCAAAAGGGGCCAGCAGAGTCTCCCTTAGGAGGCAGTTCCATAACTGGGGGAGCAGCAGGGGGGAAAAGAACACAGCAAAGGCACTTCTTGTGGTTATGGTGAGCTGAGCAGAACTCTGAACCAGAGCTTCGAATGATGGCCAAGCGGCTGAACGTTAGTCATCGCCGCCAGATAGTAAAATGACCAGCTCCTCTTACGATGGACGAGGGAGAACAAGCAGCCCACTAATAGGCAGGCAGAAAACTCTGACTTTGTACATGGGGAGGGGAACCACAGAACAACTTGCTGAGTGGGCGCACTTTAAAAGGTTAAGGTCGTCCCCTGTGCAAGGACCAGTCGTTTCCGACTGTGGGGTGACGTCGCATCACGATGTTTTCACGGCAGACTTTTTACGGGGTGGTTTGCCATTGCCTTCCCCAGTCCTCTACGCTTTCCCCCCAGCACGCTGGGAACTCATTTTACCGACCTCAGAAGGATGGAAGGCTGAGTCAACCTCGAGCCGGCTACCTGAACCCAGCTTCCGCTGGGATCGAACTCAGGTCGTGAGCAGAGAGTTCAGACTGCAGGACTGCAGCTTTACCACTCTGCGCCACGGGGCTGTTTACATGGCAAACGTAAAATTTAAATTTATTCAGGTCGATCCAGTTTACATTCAGGTTGCAACCAAAAGGCAAGACAGAAGCAGAAACCTAATTTAAAGAGTAAGGTAAAGGTAGTTCCCTGTGCAAACATCAGTCATTTTCGACTCTAGGGTGACGTTGCTTTCACAACATTTCCACGGCAGACTTTTAACGGGGTGGTTTGCCATTGCCTTCCCCAGTCATCTACGCTTTCCCCGCCAGGCAAGCTGGGGACTCATTTTACTGACCTCAGAAAGATGGAAAGCTGAGTCAACCTCGAGTCGGCTACCTGAACCCAGCTTCCACTGGGATCGAACTCAGGTCGTGAGCAGAGAGCTTTGACCGCAGTACTGCAGCTTACACTGCGCCACTGGGCTCCAGGGCATACTTTAGGAGATCCAAAATACCGATGGAATCTGACATTAAGTGAAAGGGGGAAGGAGCAGCACCAGAAAGATAGAGAAATGGGTCTCTCCCCAAGCTATGAAGAGCATAAAGAAATTTACCCCCCTCATGACTCTTTGCAGACTGCAACCGTGTAGTACACGAACACATGAAGCTGCCTGACACTGAATCAGACACCCCCCCCCCTTGGTCCATCAAGGTCTGTCTTGTCCACTCAGACCGCCAGCAGCTCTCCAGGGTCTCAGGCTGAGGTCTTTCATGTCACCTCTGACCTGATCCCTTAGTGGAGATGCCGGGGATTGAACCCGGGACCTTCAGCATGCCAAGCAGTTGTCTTCCAACAACAACAACAACTTTTATTTGTATCCCGCCCTCCCCGCCGGAGCAGGCTCAGGGCGGCTGACAGCATAGTTTCATACATTAGTTATACAAATAATAAATAAAACTACATTGACAATTTAATTAAGATTCTGATTAAAATTCTAAAATCAATAAAATTAATAAAATATACTAGTGCTATGATCACGTTTACGTTTACGATGGCGAGTTCTTTAACAGTTTCCCTCTTAATCGGTGAAGGCCAATCAGAAGGGGGTAGTCTTGCAGGCCCCGCGGAACTGTTCAAGGTCCCGCAGGGCCCGCGTTTCCTCTGGAAGTTGGTTCCATAGGCGTGGAGCCATAGTAGAGAAAGCTCGGTTGCGGGTGCTTTGCAACTTCACCTCTTTCGGCCCGGGAATGTTCAGCAGGTTTTTCCCGGCTGACCTCAGTGCTCTCTGGGGTTCATATGGGGAGAGACGGTCCCTAAAGTAGGCAGCTCCTCGGCCATATAGGGCTTTAAAGGTAAAAACCAGCACTTTGTAACAAATCCGGTATACAACTGGCAGCCAGTGCAGTTCGCGCAGCCCAGGCTGTATGTGCCCCCACATTGGGAGCCCCAACAGCAGTCTAGCCGCCGCGTTCTGCACCAGCTGCAGCTTCCGGATTCGGTACAGAGGCAGCCCCATGTAGAGGGCATTACAGTAGTCTAGTCTCGAGGTGACCGTTGCATGAATCACCGTTGCCAGATCTTGGCGCTCTAGGAGGGGAGCCAGCTGCTTTGCCCGCCTCAGATGGAAAAAGGCTGACTTGGCAGTGGCTGCAATCTGGGCCTCCACTGATAGTGAAGGCTCCAGTAAAACTCCCAGGCTCCTGACCCGGCACGCCGCTGAGCCAAGGCCCCTCTTCAGTAAGGAGGGTACTAATAGGAATGATTGCTTTGTTGTAACACCAACAGTAAACATTTCCCAAGACAGGATAGAGGTTTACAACATTTTGCACGGGATAGAAAAGGTAGAGAAAGAACTACTTTTCTCCCTTTCTCACAATACAAGAACTCGTGGGTACTCCATGAAATTGCTGAGCAGTCGGGTTAGAATGGATAAAAGGAAGTCCTTCTTCACCCAAAGGGGATTAACAGATGGAATTCACTGCCACAGGAGGTGGTGGCAGCTACAAGCATAGGCAGCTTCCAGAGGGGATTGGATCAACATCTGGAGAAGAGGTTCATCAGTGGCTATTAGCCACAGGGTATTGTTGGAACTCTCTGTCTGGGACAGTGATGCTCTGTATTCTTGGTGCTTGGGGGGAGGGGCAACAATGGGAGGGCTTCTGATGTCCTGGCCCCACTGATGGATCTCCTGATGAAAAATGGGGTTTTTGGCCACTGTGTGACACAGAGTGTTGGACTGGATGGGCCATTGGCCTGATCCAACATGGCTTCTCTTATGTTTTTATATTCTTAAGGAGGGTACTAAGTAATAGGGATGAATGCTAGTTTGGTGTAGGGTTTAGATAAAAATATGGAGCACAGGTCCATCAGTGGCTATTAGCCACAGTGTATATGTGTATATAAAATTTTTTGCCACTGTGTGACACAGAGTGTTGGACTTGATGGGCCGTTGGCCTGATCCAACATGGCTTCTCTTATGTTCTTATGTGTTAGTGGTTAAGCGCATGGACTCCTATCTGGGAGAAGCGGTGTGATTCCCCACTCCTCCACTTGCACCTGCTGGAGCGGCCTTGGGTCAGCCATAGCTCTTATAGGAGTTGTCCTTGAAAGGGCAGCTGCTGTGAGAGCCCTCTAAGCCCCACCCACCTCACAGGGTGTCTGTTGTGGGGGGAGAAGACATGGGAGATTGTAAGCCGCTCTGAGTCTATGATTCAGAGAAAAGGGCAGGGTATAAATCTGCAATTCTTCTTTTTCTTTGTTGTAATACCAACAATAAAGATTTCCCAAGAGACCATCTTGGTTTAGAGCCAGAGGTGGTTTTTCACGGAGTCTCACAACTCCGTCTCCCTGCAGATTGTGAGCAAAAGCCTGTGAGCACGAAGGCTGTCATCAAACAGCATACTGACTTTCTCCCTTCTCTGCTGTCCATTGCAGCAAGAAGGGGGCTGAATCTATCTGACAACAGAGCAAGGGACTTCCTGTCCTGCAGCGCTGGGTACCCAAACAGGAGGAGGAGCCTGTTCTGGCTTGCAAGATCACAACAAGCTTGCCCTTTTCCTAATCAATGAAGAGCTAAAGGTAAGCCCTGTGACCCCGCATGGGTGCCTTCCTTTTGCCCCAAAAGTGGCTCACACAGGATGCAACTCAGAACTCGGGGATTGGCGGGGGGGGGGGGGGGGGAATCTGTTAGAGATGCAGAATAGCAAAGACAAGAATATGCAGCGAGACTAACACATTAGCTTTAAAGCAAATTTTACATACTAATAGATCCAAGTGGGCAGCCATGTTGGTCTGAAGCAGTTGAAGAAGATGATGAAGAAGAAGATATTGGATTTATATCCCGCCCTCCACTCCGAAGAGTCTCAGAGCAGCTCACAATCTCCTTTCCCTTCCTCCCCCACAACAGACACCCTGTGAGATAGAAGAAGATATTGGATTTATATCCCGCCCTCCACTCCGAAGAGTCTCAGAGCGGTCACAATCTCCTTTCCCTTCCTCCCCCACAACAGAAACCCTGTGAGGTAGATGAAGATATTGGATTTATATCCTGCCCTCCACTCCGAAGAGTCTCAGAGCGGCTCACAATCTCCTTTCCCTTCCTCCCCCACAACAGACCCCCTGTGAGGTAGATGAAGATATTGGATTTATATCCCGCCCTCCACTCCGAAGAGTCTCAGAGCGGCTCACAATCTCCTTTACCTTCTCCCCCACAACAGACACCCTGTGAGGTAGATGAAGATATTGGATTTATATCCCGCCCTCCACTCCGAAGAGTCTCAGAGTGGCTCACAATCTCCTTTCCCTTCCTCCCCCTCAACAGGACACTCTGTGAGGTGGGTAGGGCTGAGAGGGCTCTCACAGCAGCTCCCCTTTCAAGGACAACCTCTGCGAGAGCTCTGGCTGACCCAAGGCCATTCCAGCAGGTGCAAGTGGAGGAGTGGGGAATCAAACCCGGTTCTCCCAGATAAGAGTCCGCACACTTAACCACTACACCAAACTGACTCTCCAACAAAGCAGGAGTCAAGTGCACCTTCAAGACCAACCAATTTTTATTGAGAACATCAGCTTTCGTGTGCTCTTAAGCACACTTCATCAGACAAATCCAGCACAGTGAGCAAAGCCGAACATAGCTGAGCAGAGCCATACAGAGCTGGTAGGCGGCGGCCCAGAATGCAACATGGTACAGATTTAAGAACCAATGACAGTGAAGTAAGATTATCTGGTAGGCAGCGGTTTAGAATGTAAAAGGGTACAATGACAGAATAGTAAAATTAACAAATTGAGCAAATCGAAAACCGATTCCCTCCCCCCCCCCCCCCCCCCGGTTTAACAAGGAATCATCAGCAAGCAAATGAGATGCCCTGTAGAACAAGACAAAGAAAACACTTCACGGTGGAAATCAGATTGGAAAACTGGCTTCGACACCAAGGAGTGCTTTCCAGTAAACCAGTGATTAAAACTGGAATGAAAAACTGGAATGTAATTAAGGATATTATCTTGTTTCTGGAGGAGGAGTTACCGCATGCAGGTCCCTTGTCTGTAACCCATTAGAGGCCATTCCAAGGAAAACGCTTTGGATCCAAGTTAAGCTTAACAATGTTCAGGGCTCCTTTTGTAGCAGGAGCTCCTTTGCATATTAGGTCACGCCCCTCTCCCCCTGCTGATGTAGCCAATCCTCCAAGAGCTTAGAGGGTTCTTAGTACAGGGCCTACTGTAAGCTCCAGGAGGATTGGGTACATCAGGGGGTGTGGCCTAATATGCAAAAGAGCTCCTGCTACAAAAAGAGCCCTGACAATGTTCAATGCCTCAAACGGTCAGCCGGGAAAGAGGCATCCCACAGAGGGTTTCATTTGTGCATCTGCCGCTCTGTTTCCTTGATGTTCACAAAGCAGCATCGTGAAACTGGACAAGATCCGGAGAGATTCATGATCAGATCTTTCTGGTTTTCTTTCTGAATGTTTTTCTTTCATCCAGGAGCATCCCTGATTTGGTCAAGTGCACGTGGGTGGGACCGAATGGGACTAATCTTTCCACACTGCATGCATTTTGCTAAATAAAACTGGTCCCACCCCTCTGTTGTTATTAATCATGGCAAGGGGGAAAGAACATAAAGAACATAAGAGAAGCCCTGTTGGATCAGGCCAGTGGCCCATCCAGTCCAACACTCTGTGTCACAGAAGAACATAAGAGAAGCCCTGTTGGATCAGGCCAGTGGCCCCTGCAGTCCAACACTCTGTGTCACAGAAGAACATAAGAGAAGCCCTGTTGGATCAGGCCAGTGGCCCATCCAGTCCAACACTCTGTGTCACAAAAGAACATTTGAGAAGCCCTGTTGGATCAGGCCAGTGGCCCATCCAGTCCAACACCTCTGTGTCACAGAAGAACATAAGAGAAGCCCTGTTGGATCAGGCCAGTGGTCCATCCAGTCCAACACGCTGTGTCACATAAGAACATAAGAGAAGCCCTGTTGGATCAGGCCAGTGGCCCATCCAGTCCAACACTCTGTGTCACATAAGAACATAAGAGAAGCCCTGTTGGATCAGACTAATGGCCCATTCAGTCCAACACTCTGTGTCACATAAGAACTTAAGAGAAGCCCTGTTGGATCAGGCCAGTGGCCCATCCAGTCCAACACTCTGTGTCACATAAGAACATAAGAGAAGCCCTGTTGGATCAGGCCAGTGGCCCATCCAGTCCAACACTCTGTGTCACATAAGAACTTAAGAGAAGCCCTGTTGGATCAGGCCAGTGGCCCATCCAGTCCAACACTCTGTGTCACATAAGAACATAAGAGAAGCCCTGTTGGATCAGGCCAGTGGCCCATCCAGTCCAACACTCTGTGTCACAGAAGAACATAAGAGAAGCCATGTTGAATCAGGCCAGTGGCCCATCCAGTCCAACACTCTGTGTCACATAAGAACATAAGAGAAGCCATGTTGGATCAGGCAGTGGCCCATCCAGTCCCGACACTCTGTGTCACATAAGAACGTAAGAGAAGCCATGTTGGATCAGGCCAGAGGCCCCTCCAGTCTAACACTCTGTGTCACATAAGAACGTAAGAGAAGCCATGTCAGATCAGGCCAATGGCCCATCCAGTCCAACACTCTGTGTCACATAAGAACATAAGAGAAGCCCTGTTGGATCAGGCCAGTGGCCCATCCAGTCCAACACTCTGTGTCACATAAGAGAAGCCTTGTTGGATCAAGCCAATGGCCCATCCAGTCCAACACTCTGTGTCACACAGTGGCCAAAGTTTTTTTATATATATATATATATATATAGCCACTGATGGACCTCTGCTCCATATTTTTAACTAACCCCCTCTAAAGACCGGCAGCCATCTTTTGCCTGACATTTCCTTTCCAGTGCTAATAACAGCATCTACATTTGTGTTGGGACAGAGGTCAATTTTGGTCAGTGGAAATAAAAGCTCTTCCATGGTGGTCTCCTCTTTGTCACTTTCATGTCCCTAATTCTTTAAGGGTTTTCCCTTTTCTGTATGTGTCCTCTTCCCTCTAGTGGTCGATTCTATATTACACCTCTGTATGTCCTCCATATTTAAAATGCAGGGAAATATGCCAGGCATAAAGAGATGTAATATCAAACTGACCACTAGAGAAAGCAAAACATGCAGAAAAAAAAACAAGTAAAGCAACAGGGTCACACAAGTTGATGCAAATGAGAATGCAGAAGAGCCCTAAGTGGGGGTTGAAGGATTAAGTACTCTCTTAATAATAAAAGTCTAATATAAGTCTAATAAACTCAACTCAACTCTTCCTTATACATGTCAATTCCATTCAAACCGAGGCGGCACACAACTTCAGTTTATTACTGATTGTCCAGCACCTCCTTTAGATGGACCCTCCAATACCTAACCATTGGGCAACTGCATGATTTGTTCAGAAACTGTTACTGTATTTACTCAGTCTTATTCAGGATTTACCATTCCGTACCATAGAAAGAGAATTTCTTAGATTACCTTCCAGAATTTTCATGTGGCTAATTTAAGGCTCAAGTCTTATACTAATGTCCTTGTTTTCAGGCTGCAAGTTAACGACTTTGACTGTATTGGTGGCCAAGTGTGGGAAGATCCCTTAAGCTGGTTAGTTTGGCAATGTAATACTTGAGATACTATTTTCTATGAGTTTGGTATTTGCATTCCCGGCTGGTGTTTGAGGATGCAAAGAAGCAATAAGAAAACTTTATGCAGTCCTGTGGGAACTTGACTCATTATTCCAGCCCCAATTACACCTTTAAAAATCACTGAAATGGATCATTGGTTTGTCTCAGCGACCATAAATCTTTCTCCAAAATGATTTTGCTTTATATCTACTATAAGGTGGCTTGGGTCTGATTTTTGTAGATGCCCAGACAAGCAACCATAGGGTCATTTGGATCTAGTTTATGACAAGTCCACACCAGTTCATTTGGCCTGAAATTAAAGCCTGCCATCTTGCTTTGCCTGCCCACTGAAGTGAACCGTTAACAAGTAAGTTTGCTGATGGAGATCAGGGCCTTACTGCAGATACAAGATTCTTAACAGAGATTTCCTTGTGTGCGTCATTTTATAGTAAACATCCAGGGGTGGAGCATGAGAACAGAACGCCTGAGACACCGTGGTCTGTGAAGACCAACACAAGCCGTTGTGGATACCAGAGAACTTTGTCCCAAAGGCTTTGCCTGTTCTGTTTGCAAAGTTATTTTGCCCAGAGAGACTGCCAAAATCTAATTTGCCGGTCATAGTTCAGGCTCAAGTTGGCTTAAGCAGTTAAGGAGACTTTGCATGCTCCGGCCTTGATGGACTGGCAGACTAGCTCACACACCGATAGTAACAGATGTTTAATGGACCCCGGCATGCCCCAGGAGGCTCTTTATCTGAGTGCTCAAGAACCAAGGGCCATTAGAAGAAGGAAAAAACACGCGAGCCAAAAAAATAGCATTTAAAATGGAGCTTATGCACACAAACTGGCCAACGGTCTTAAACGAAGCAGCCAAAAAACCTGAAGTCCTTTTAAAAACCCGCAAACTTCAGGAGCACGACCCAAGCCAGATTCTATAATTATTCTCTAGTCAGAGAAACATGCAAAAAAAAAAAAAAAAGGCTGAAGCTGAAATGTTTGTCTACAAAAATGTTATTTTTGGGTTTTGTACAAACCTACAACTAAGTCTCGCTAAAGGGTGGCTATTCCAGTGAAGTCTACACCAATTGCAGAGAAGTCTAATCGGGATGCGGCTGCTGGAAGAGCCAAGGAACACCCAGGATCAAGCTCTAGGGCAAAAACCCAACAGCTCTCCCAGTCCCAGATGGCTGATAAGAGACAAACACGAAACAAGAAGGAATGACTCATTCAACTGTCTGGCTGGTGAGAAACATTTGGTTATGACATCGAGTAGCCAAAACAGGACGATGATTACCAAGGACTCCAAAGTCAAGAGGAATTTATTCCCTTTGTACAGATTTGTGTGTGAGTGTCTTCTAGACCAATAAATGCAAACGGGGGGGGGGGGGGGGGGGGAGGGGGAGGCCACGCTGTCTGTCTAATTTGCCACTCATCAAATTCCTTACGGGATTAGTTTCATCAGAGCCTAGTTAGAAATGTGGGCTTTTGCCAGAGTCTGCACAAAGTTCGAGAGGAAATAACATCCTAACTAATTTCTGTGCAGCATCTTATCAGCAGAAATTGATGACGCGCTCTTGATGAGAAGATGGACTGGCGGAAAAATGCTCACTGCCAGCCCTCCTTGAATGTCAACCAGGAACCGTCGGTCCCCAGACATTAGTTTTGTCTGGAGAACTATCTGGGAAACAGCAAATGTATAGGTTACAATTCACAAGCTTGTATCTCAGCTGTGAGCCTTTTTTAAGTCCTAAACCAGGATGTGGAATCATAGAGTTGGAAGGGACCTCCAGGGTCATCTAGTCCAACCCCCTGCACAATGCAGGGAACTCACAAATACCTGCCCCTAAATTCACAGGATCCTCACTGCTGTCAGATGGCCATCTAGCCTCTGTTTAAAAACCTCCAAGGAAGGAGAGCCCCCCACCTCCCAAGGAGGAAGCCTGTTCCACTGAGGAACCGCTCTAACGGTCAGGAAGTTCTTCCTAATGTTGAGCTGGAAATTCTTCTGAATTAATTTCAACCCTTTGGTCCTGGTCCTACCTTCTGGGGCCACAGAAAACAATTCCGCACCATCCTGTAGATGACAGCCCTTCAAGTACTTGAAGATGGTGATCATATCCCCTGTCAGCTGCCTCCTCTCCAGGCTAAACATGCCCAGCTCCTTCAACCTTTCCTCATAGGACTTGGTCTCCAGACCCCTCACCATCTTCATCACCCTCCTCTGGACCCGTTCCAGCTTGTCTATATCCTTCTTAAATGTTGGTGCCCAAAACTGAACACAATACTCCAGGGGAGGTCTCACCAGAGCAGAGTAAAGCGATACCATCACTACATATGATCTGGACTTTACTTCTGCCCAAAATACAGCCCAAAATTGCATTTGCCTTTTTAGCTACCACATCACACTGCTGACTCATGGTCAGCGTATGGTCCACTGAGACCCCTAGATCCTTTTTGCACATACTACTGCAAAGACAAGTCTCCCCCATCCTATAACCATGCATGGAATTTTTCCTACCTAAATGCAGAACTTTACATCTTGTTATAAAGATCTCATTATAAATCCTTGCAAATCCACAACATTCATGGTGCGACCTTTAGCACATGGACTTCTCTCTCAGAGCTGTGAAGCGGGGCTAAGTGAACACACGATGCCCAGGTACTTCAGGAGGGGATGCCGAAGAAAGACAGCTTTTCCTTTCTTTTGACTATGTGGGAGCTGACAAAACCCAGAACAAGATAGTAAAGATTTTTATTCAAATAAATAAGTGGCAAGGTGGGCGTGAAAATGTGGAGAAAGTCCTCTGGAGAGCGAATGGCGTTTCTTGCTTGTTGTCTTGCCATCAAATAGAAAACTGGTTCTGTCTAGCCTTTTACAATTCTCCAAACTTGGCCAAGTCTAAACGTGCTTATGTTCTGCTCATATTTCCTGTTCTTGGCCTTTTGTTTTCTTCCATACTAAAAATCTGGGCTGGTTTTTAATTGCTCACTGTCTTGGATTAAACCAAAGAACTATGGGAACTCTAGTTTGTCAAAGGAGCCTGGAATTCTCTAATAATTTTACAACCCAAACTTAGCCTGTGTTGATCTTCCAAAGTCTACCACTTGGTACCACTTGGGCGTAATATCATACTCTTAGAAAAACTTAAATAGCTTTTTAGTTTACATTCAAAACATCAGAGCTAGGCCAAATTCCACCAGGGGGGAAAAAGCAGAAACTAGTAGTAAAAGTAAGTAAACTTTACAAATGTTTTAATTTACATCATAACTGGCAGCAGGAGTTTTCAAAAAAAAGAAAAGAAAAAGAATTACAAGTGAAAACAGCCCATAAAAGTGGGGCCTTTGTTGCTAGGGAAACAAAACATTGTTCTAACAGCTTGTTGCAGAATTATATGAAAGGCGGCAGAATCCACAACGGCTCAGGTCACACCCTCAAACAGAAGCCCAGGGCAGCTGGGATGCTGCTTTCGCTCGCAATCAAGTTCGTGGGAGAAAATAAAGATGCCGCCTCCTGAACTTTACATAAGACGTGAAGTCATCGGCTCAACTTTCATCTTAATTGGGATGCCTGAAGCATCTGTCACCTGGGACAGCTCTAAGGCCACCTTGACTTTTGTACGGCTGGGCAGAGTTGGGCTGCTGGAGGAGGGAAGTCGCAGGAAGTAGAAGGAGGAGAAGGAGGAGAATTGCAGATTTATACCTTGCCGTCCTCTCTGAATCAGAGACTCAGAATGGCTTACAATCTCCTATATCTTCTCCCCCCACAACAGACACCCTGTGAGGCGGGTGGGGCTGAGAAGGCTCTCACAGCAGTTGCCCTTTCAAGGACAACTCCTACGAGAGCTATGGCTGACCCAAGGCCATTCCAGCAGCTGCAAGTGGAGGAGTGGGGAATCAAACCCGGTTCTCCCAGATAAGAGTCTGCAAATTTAACCACTACACCAAACTGGCTCTTTCAACCACCCTTTCAAGGACAACCTCTGCCAGAGCTATGGCTGACCCAAGGCCATTCCAGCAGCTGCAAGTGGAGGAGTGGGGAATCAAACCCGGTTCTCCCAGATAAGAGTCTGCAAATTTAACCACTACACCAAACTGGCTCTTTCAACTACCCTTTCAAGGACAACCTCTGCAAGAGCTATAGCTGACCCAAGGCCATCCCAGCAGCTGCAAGTGGAGTGGGAAATCAAATCCGGTTCTCCCAGATATAAGTCCGCACACTTAACCACTACACCAAACTGGCTCTCTTAAAGATGGGATGGGATGTGGGCTTGGGGGTAGCAAAACCACCAGCACCCCCACCGGTCTGTGGAAAAATTGTCTTCCACAAAACGGGTCCCTGGTGCCAAAAAGGTTGGGAGACACTGCTTTAGAGTACCCAAGGATCTTTTCCATGTACCCTACGGTGGACTTGCTCACTCAAGACTAGGGAAAGCCGAGGAGGAGGAGGAGGCAATGACATTGGATTTATGCCCCACCCTATACTCTGACTCTCAGAGTCTCAGAGTGGTCACAATCTCCTTTACTTTCCCCCCCCATAACAGACACCCTGTGAGGTGGGTGGGGCTGAGAGAGCACTCACAGCAGCTGCACTTTCAAGGACAATCTCTGTCAGAGCTATGGCTGACCCAAGGCCATCCCAGCAGGTGCAAGTGGAGGAGTGGGGAATCAAACCCGGTTCTCCCAGATAAGAGTCCACGCACTTCACCACTACACCAAACTGGCTCTCTTTAAAAACACAAGGGCCCAAGATGCTTTAACTTAGGCCAGTCAACTGATGTGTCACATCATTCTGCACTAATCGTACCTCCTTTTCCAATGACAAGTACCATTCTCACCTAGTATCTGGACCCCCCCCCCCCCAAAGAAGCTTAGTACTCTTTTCTTGGAGAAAAATCCTGGACTGCTTGTCTTTGCCTTCTTGAGTTAACGTGGAGACGGAGAAGAAGGCAACCCAATACAAGATTATGAGGATAACGTTGTGGATCTCAAACAGATCTCACTAAAAGTAAAGTTCGAAGAAGAGTTTTAGCAGGAGGGAAAGAGCCATGAAATTTACCGTCCCTGGCCTTTTCCTAGTCATTTCTCAACGGGAGTAATATCTTCTCTCTTGGATGCTGGAGCCAAACTCACTTCTCTGGGCATTTTAAACCTCTACGTCGTTGAAACTCGTTGCCTTAGTTCAAATCTACTGCAAGAGAATGGGGAGCCTTCATAAATTCATCACACATCTGCTTTCTCTTTAATCGCCGCAAAGCCTGGACAAATGTTTATGATCTCCTTATGAGGGAATGAATGGATGCTTCTTTCACACCAGATTTCCTAATGATCCAAACATGCTATTCCTTATTTAAAGCCTCAAGGACGGAATGAATCCTAGCAGGCTGTCAGAATGTTTGGCTATGTCATGTTCTGGATCTTAAGGTTAGACAGATTACGCTTTCCCATTTGTGAAACACTTGGTAGTTGAAGACACGCTCACCGCCCCCCCCCCTTTTAAAATCAAGTTTGTTCAACTCGACGCCAATAACGTGACATGTTAGTATTGTATAACTCTTTAAAAATGTGGGTTGGGGCTCCGTCAGACTTCACACTGGGAAAAACAAATGGAAACTTTTTTTGTTCTAGTGGGGATTTTGGAGTTCAACAGATGGGTTGCACGAGACAGGAAAGATCCGGTATGGTTCTGGAGGATACCCTGCATTGGCCAACCGGATCTGTCATGTAGAGGATTCTTGTGTAACCCCAAAGCTTACTATCTACTCTCTTATTTGAGTCATTCTGGATTCTTTTAGGAGCCACATGGCAGCCAGTTCCGAAACTTGTGTGAGGGATCGTCTTATGAGGGCAGTGCTGTGGATCTCAAACAGATCTCATTAAAAACAAAGTTTGTAAGAAGACTTTTAGCAGGAGGAAAAAGAGCCACAAAATTTATTGCCCCTGGCCTTTTTCAAGTCATTTCTCAACCGGAAAACACTTTTCATCCTCTTTGTCCAAGAGCTAACATGAGCAAACTGCCACGCAAACCAGGATCATCTTAGTAGTAACCACATCTGCGCTCGCCACCTTGTATCTTTTCACCCTGAAATTTGATTCCTAATTGTTTATTTGGTGCTAGAGAGAACTTGCTGAGTAGAGACAACTTATTTTGGGTGGGATTGCACCCGCTCTGCAGGAACAAGTTTGCAACATGGGAGGGGGGGGCATACTCTTAGATTCTGAGCTGCAGAGAAAACCTTCTTTGCATCACCCAGTGCTTTGCTCAGCTCAGGCTGGCGTGCTAGTTGTGGACTTTCCACAGAAGACGCGGTGTGGCCACTGTTATCCACGCACCGATTGCATCCAGAATGGATGACTGCAGTGCTCTCTACATGGGGCTGCCCCTGAAAAAGGTTTGAAAACTTCCGTCGGGAACAGAGATCCTACTGTGCAGAACTGGAAAGGACTTGCTGGTGGCGATGGGCAGTGCTCTCAAGTTACGGCTGACTCGTGGCAACGGTGTTGGGCTTTCAAGGCAAGAGAAGTTCAGAGGGGGTTTGCCGCTACCTGCCTCTGCGTAGCGACCCTGGGCTTCCTTGCTGGCCTCCCATGCAAATACTAGGCAACTGCCTAGGGCACTGGCAGGGCAGGGGCACCAAATTCGGCCTCCCCCCCCCCACCGCCTCATCCGCTAGACAAATGCCTATTTGCCTCTCCAGCCTCCTCCTCCTTCCCTTCCTCTCTATTTTAATGCCCGGAACCGCGGTAAAGCACCACGTTCCGGGACTCTTGAAAGGCCTCTCCTCCACCCCGCCGATCAGAAGACTTTTGAAACTGTGGCTTAATTGTGTGCAAAGATGTTGGAATCTTGCCATGCCCTGATATTTGGTTGAAAGCTGCTTCTCGGGAAACGAGGGAATTAAAAGTACTACCTCGTCGCTGTATCAAGACTGCTGTGAACAAAAAGTAATGGGCAAATTGAAGTTTCTACTACTATGTGGATTTCCCCGGAACACTGGAGCCAGGTTTCTTTTGAAACCTGAAGGACTTGTGGAAATATTTCAGGACTTTGCCTTTATATATTGATTTATGTCCTTCTGTTACTCTTTAATAGAGGCGTTTTGTGCATCAGGGTATGATAGCTGACTTGAAAATATTTTGTATGAGAGTGTTGATAAGTACTAAAACATTTTTCTATTTATTGTTTATACGTTCCCTTCCTTGTGAGGCTAGTTATCACGGAACCTTTGGGTTTTCTCCAATCGCTCTGCCGTGATTCCCTGTTTGGTTTGCGCAGGCCTCCAGGTGGGGCCTGGAGATGTCCCAACTTTGCAATGGATTTCCAGCTGGCGGAGATCAGCTCGCCTGGAGAATATGGCTGCTCGGAAGGGTGGACTCTATGGCACTGGACCATGCGGAGGCCCCTCCCTTCCCCAAACCCCGCCCTCTCCTGGCTCCACCCCTAAAGTCTCCAGGCGTTTCCCAACACAAACTTGGCAACCCTACTGGACCAGATCTTGACTTTCTTTAAGGCAGCACCTAATATTTGCAGCTGCTGCAGATTCACTGGTATCAGCAGCTCCTCTGTGACCCATCACAAGCACTGAGAAGTGCAAACCTCCACCTTCCTTTGCTGTCGGGATTTGCACTGCTCTCAGTGACAGTCCCAGCTAGCTCTCTCTGGCCTATGGCTGACCTTGAGACAGGCTCCCATGTGGCAATATATTTTGCTACCAGCTGACCCTTCTGGCTAGCCAAAATACTCTTCTCTCTGATGTCTTGTCCTAAACAGCATCTTGCAGGATTGTTAAAATTTTCCAATCAGGTTTTTTTTTGTTTTAAAAGAACGATTTTTGAACACTTCCCAATTCCTTTAAGGGAAGCAGAGAGCAATATGGGGTGTGAATTTGAAGCAGACTTCTATGAAAAGTTCTGGACCTCAAAGTATTGTTTTCTTAGAGTACACACATCTGGTTTTCCCCAATATACTGCCAGTTCTGTAACTTAGTTTTAATATTCAACTGGGAGGCTATAAAACTAGTGTATAACCGAAAATAAAAGGAAGGAGCACCTTTTCGGGGCTGAAACAATGCTTCCTAAGTATTTAGCTGAAGCTGCCCAGGTTCTCTTCACCTGCAATTAGGACGACTGCATCTGTGAGAAAGGAATAAAAATGTGCCGCGTAAAGCAGGTATGGAGAGCTACCAAGAGTAGCACAAAGCTGAGAATGTAGGAGGCCTTCAAAACATTACCAAAATCCAGAAATCCTTAATTTACCAATGGGAAAGAGACAAATGTGTGGTACTGTAGAGTTGGCAGTTAGCAGTTTGAAAGGGCTAATGCAATGCCCCGGGAAGCCACGCGAAACTGTCCACACTGCAACACAGCTTAGAGTAGGATCTCCTGAGCTCTGCATGCCACAATTCTCCTCTGTTCTCTCTTTAAAAAACATATACTTCAAAACCAGAAAAACAAAGAACCAATTTTAGTTGGACAGAAAAGCTGAACTGAGGGCCATATTTAAGAAAGAAAAATCCAAGTCAAAGAACGGTGCAGCTGGTTTCTTTTACGTTACTCTTTCCAGCTCCGGTTAAATTTTACTCCAGTTTAAATTTGTAAACTCAAAGAGTCATTTCAAGTAATCTCCTACATGTAACCTCCAAAAGCAGTCTTCTACAGCCTGAGGTTCCTAAACCCATACAACAAATTAAGTTTTTCAAAGGGGGAGGGGGGGATGTTTGGAGTAGATAAAAATATGGTCTTCATACAAATTACAGCACAATTAGATTTGCAGTTATCTTATGGTTTGTGCGAGTGCCTTGGGAATGAAAAATGCCAAGATGCTATTAATATAAAAGATTCTACATTGAATGTGGTAATAGAAACCATTTTTCTCCTCCATGTACAGCAAAGAACACATTACATCTGCACAGAGGAACCACAAAACCATTTTACTTTCCAAGCAAAGACGCAAGGATCTCAGGCTTCCAACCGCACCAGAGCTCAACTAGCCCTCAACCGAGATAAGCGGGGCAACGGCCCTTTTGTAGGGATGAAGAAGAAAGAAGCTGGCTACATACTTGCAGACAGCCATCTGCATTTCCCTTTCTTTCGGAACAAAACAGAATTCCCAGAAACAAGACTGATCCTAGCGTCCCGGAGCCATCCTGTCAAGAAATTCTTTGATCAAATGTATAAAAAGGGGAACACAGTCGTGAAAAGCCTGAAGAATAACTACAAAAAAACCTACTCAATATCGCTACAAAATCATGCAAATAATATTTATACAATATCAACATCACATAACAAATCAATAGCAAGTATCAAAAGTCCAAAAGGCTCAGTTATGAACAGTGTCCTTGAAATGTGGCAGTAAATCCTCCTCCAAGTATTTTGCTGATAATGTTCTCAAATAGGTATGATCTGATGTACAGAAGCCTCCTGAGATATACAACGCGATTTCTGGATACCTTGGCGCATTTCAGAGCGTAGCCCTTCTCCAGGTAGTCTGATTCCACTTAAGGATAGTTCTATTGGTCTAATTATTCACTCACACAAGAAAATTTTCCTTTTCGGGGCCCCAATTAATACATTCTCACAGTCATGCAGCTTCAGGATTCAAAATTCAAGCTCAGGACCCCGAAAAGGAAAATTTTCTTGTATCAGTGTGAATAATTAGACCAATAGAATTATCCTTAAGTGGAATACGTCTGCCTGGTGAAGGGCTATGCTTGAAACGCACCACGGCATCCGGAAATCACATTGTATATCTCAGGAAGCTTCTATACATCAGATGTTATGCCTATTTGAGAATATTACCAGCAAAATACCTGGAGGAGGATTACTGCCACGTTTCAAGGACATTGTTTATAACTGAGTCTTTTGGACTTTTGATACTTGCTATTGATTTGTTATGTGTTGTTGATATTGTATAGATATTATTTGCATGATTTTGTAGAAATATTGAACACAGGGTTTTTTTTGTAGTTATTTTACAAGATATTCCTCGATGACATCTTGCTATAAATCATTCATGACAGAGACCTCCAAATTTCATGCTACATGCATTTTCACAGCATGACCCCATTTAAACCCCGTTCTCATTTTCACAGTTTGCCTGAATTGAACTGAAAATGTCTCTCTGTCACCAAGGCCAGTGAAGAGGACACCAAAAGTTCACCTGGGAAGAGCAGCCTTTTTTGCGATTGCTTATATCAGAGCATTTTTCCAAAGAAAGCCAACATGCAAAGTACTCACAAAGGACATGTTTTCCATTCGAGAATTCTTCTGCTGTAAAAACCCTACTGAAATCAACAGACAATCTGAGATGCAAAAGCATACTTCTTGGAGGAGATTATTTGGGCTCTTCTCCTAGGCCACCTCTAACAGGGACTGAGAAAAAGGTACTGACTGAATCATAGAATCATAGAGCTGGAAGGGACCTCCAGGGTCATCTAGTCCAACCCCCTGCACAATGCAGGAAACTCACAAACACCTCCCCCTAAATTCACAGGATCTTCATCACTGTCAGATGGCCATCTAGCCTCTGTTTAAAAACCTCCAAGGAAGGAAAGCCCACCACCTCCCGAGGAAGCCTGTTCCACTGAGGAATAGACTGGAAACAAGAGCTTTTGTTTATTCAGTTGTAAGGTATTTCATACTTCCTTTAATATTTCAAAAAGGTACCCGGGGCTTTGTAACAATTATATCTAACCGATTATAGTCAATTAACAGGGTGAATGACTGAGCTGCTAGCAGTGCAGTGCTAAGGGCCCTACTGCCTTCTAAGCCCATTAACTCAGAAAGCCCTGTGCCATAAAATTAATCTGACAGCCCGTGGGGATAACCGTGAACCATCTCACAGGGCTGTTGAGATGGAAAATACGGCACATAATGAAGGCTGCAGGACCCGTTTCAATCACAGAGTATTGGGCTCTAGGAAATTCTCAGTTCACAAAAACCCTCCTTCCAGGCAACTGTGTCATTATTAAGGCTGCTCAGAGTTTTATGAGCATTTGTCTTGGGGGACTTCCTATGAGATCTTGCTATTTTTATAATACACTGCAGCTGCTTTGGTTTTTGGCTTCTGCCTGCCGTTCACTACATGGCGTGATGGCCGTCCTCTGGCTTCTTCCTCCCTTTGCTTTCGTACTGTGTCACCTTCACCAAATGCAAAGCCAGTGCTCCTCTCTCTCTCTCTTACCAAGCTCTCTGAGCTAGGAAGGAATATAGGCCTTTCCTGGGGGAGTGGGGGTGAGGGTGGAGAATTTGCTGTAAGTAACGTTTAGCAAGCACAAAGTATGAAATGAACCACCGCTGACCCTTGGCATTTCTGTCCCAAGTTCAAAATGTGCCGTAGTGCTAATTCCCACCAATGTACAAACATGCTGTCATTCCGCTCAGTTAATTGCACTCTGCCCCTGACAGCGTGGATGTGTTCTTTTCAGGGGCCTGCTTCACACTCATTACATGCTTTTATTTACAAAGACTCCCTTTGATTGCCAGGCCAAGTTCCACAGGGGGCGATGCCCTTCCTGAAATCGTTGCAAATGCCGGGGCTTCGCACTCAAATGGCAAAGGCCTTTGACATTCAAGAACTGACTGCTAACCAATCAAGATGCACAGAAGCAGCGATGGAGGACCTATGAAGACTGGGAAATACTTACGAGATCACCAAAAATGAGGGGATCTCAGGTTGGTTGGCAGGAACAACATGGCACGTGGATTTAAGGAGGTTTCACTTTCTGCTTCGGGGAAGGACTGCGGCTCAGTGGTAGAGCCTCTGTTTGGCAGGGAGATGGTCCCCAGGTTCAGTCGCCAGTTGAAAGGATCAGGCAGTAGGTGATTTGAAAGACCTCAGCCTGAGAGTCAGGAAAGCTGCTGCCAGACTGAGTAGACAGTACAGATGAACGTGTGAAGCTGCCTTATACTGAATCAGACCCCCCTCAGTCCATCAAAGTCAGTGTTGCTTACTCAGACTGGCAATGGCTCTCCAGCTGAGGTTCTTCACGCCTACTTGCCTGGACCCTTTTTAGTTGGAGATGCCGGGGATTGAACCTGGGACCTTCTACTTACCAAGCAGATGCTCCACCACTGAGCCACTGTCCCTCCCCTAATATGAACGTATGAAGCTGCCTTCTACTGAATCAGACCCTCCTTGGTCCATCAAAGTCAGTCTTGTCTACTCAGACTGGCAGCAGCTCTCCAGGGTCTCAAGCTGTGGTTTTTCACGCCTACTTGCCTGTACCCTTTTTAGTTGGAGATGCCAGGGATTGAACCTGGGACCTTCTGCTTACCAAGCAGATGCTCCACCACTGAGCCACCGTCCCTCCCCTTAGACATATGAACATATGAAGCTGCCTTCTACTGAATCAGACCCTTGTTGGTCCATCAAAGCCAGCCTTGGCTACTCAGACTGGCAGCGGCTCTCCAGGATCTCAAGCTGAGGTTTTTCATGCCTACTTGTCTGGACCCTTTTTAGTTGGAGATGCCAGGGATTGAACCTGGGACCTTCTGCTTCCCAAGCAGATGCTCTACCACTGAGCCACCATCACTACTGCCGTTGATGCACCAAGGGTCTGACGCAGAAGAAGGCGAATCTCAACTTTCATACCAGTAGATGAACCAAAGGAAATTGAATTTGAGTCTCACAGACTCTCTAGTTTGGCTCTCTTGCCAATGCACCACGCTGACTACACTAAAGGCATAAGAAGTGTCCAAACAGAGGACACAGCCAGAAAAGACTGTTCTGAGGATCTTGGCTGGGAGAGGCAGTTCTTGTTGGCCTCAGACCACAGAGGCATTCAAGGTCACGGCCATGCCTTGAACTGAGTCTGGAAGCCAACCGATAGCCAAGACGGTTGTTTCAGGAGGAGGACAACGACAAAAGCTGACAGAGGAGAGTTGAGTTGTTTGAAATGTGGTGTTGGAGGAGGAGTTCTACGGATGCTGCAGACTGCCAAAAAGACAAATGAATGGGTTCTAGATCAAATTAAACCTGGACTCTTCCTAGAAGTTAAAAGGACTAAACTGAGGCTATTGTACTCCAGTAACATTATGAGAAGACAAGAGTCACAGGGAAAGCCAATTGTGCCCAGAAAAATTAAATGCAGAACAAAAAGGACACCCACCTGACTCAATCTGAGAGCCAGTTTGATGTAGTGGTTAAGTGTACGAACTCTTATCTGGGAGAACCGGGTTTGATTTCCCACTCCTCCACTTGCAGCTGCTGGAATGGCCTTGGGTCAGCCACAGCTCTCCCAGGAGTTGTCCTTGAAAGGGCAGCTTCTGGGAGAGCTCTCTCAGCCCCACCCACCTCACAGGATGTCTGTTGTGGAGGGAGAAGATATAGGAAATTGTAAAAAGTCGAGACATCACCCCGCCAACAAAAGTCCATATAATCAAAGCGATGGCATTCCCAGTAGTAATGTATGGCTGTAAGAGTTGGACCATAAGGAAGGCCGAGTGCAGAAGAATAGATGCTTTTGAGCTGTGGTGCTGGAGAAGAGTGTTGAGAGTCCCTTGGACTGCAAGAAGATCCAATCAGTCAGTCCTAAGGGAAATCAACCACAACTGTTCACTGGAAGGTCAGATGCGGAAGCTGAAGCTCAAATACTTTGGCCACCCAAGGAGAAGGGAGCCCTCCCTGGAGAAGACTCTTGAGAGTCCCTTGGACTGCAAGAAGATCCGATCAGTCAGTCCTAAGGGAAATCAACCCAGACTGTTCCCTGGAAGGTCAGATGCTGAAGCTGAAGCTCAAATACTTTGGCCACTACGTGAGAAGGGAGCCCTCCCTGGAGAAGACTCTTGAGAGTCCCTTGGACTGCAAGAAGATCCGATCAGTCAGTCCTAAGGGAAATCAACCCAGACTGTTCCCTGGAAGGTCAGATGCTGAAGCTGAAGCTCAAATACTTTGGCCACTACGTGAGAAGGGAGCCCTCCCTGGAGAAGACTCTTGAGAGTCCCTTGGACTGCAAGAAGATCCGATCAGTCAGTCCTAAGGGAAATCAACCCAGACTGTTCCCTGGAAAGTCAGATGCTGAAGCTGAAGCTCAAATACTTTGGCCACTACGTGAGAAGGGAGCCCTCCCTGGAGAAGACTCTTGAGAGTCCCTTGGACTGCAAGAAGATCCAATCAGTCAGTCCTAAGGGAAATCAACCCAGACTGTTCCCTGGAAAGTCAGATGCTGAAGCTGAAGCTCAAATACTTTGGCCACCCAAGGAGAAGGGAGCCCTCCCTGGAGAAAACCCTGATGCTGGGAAAGACAGAAGGCAAAAGAAGAAGGGAATGGCAAAAGATGAGATGGCTGGACAGCGTTACTGATAGAACTAACACGAATTTGAGCAGACTTTGGAGGATGGCGGAAGACAGGAGGGCCTGGTGTGACTTGGTTCATGGGGTCGCAAAGAGTCGAAATCAACTGCGATTGAACAACAACAAGCTGCTCTGAAACTGTGATTCAGAGAGAAGGACGGGGTATAAATCTGCAGCCTTCTTCTTCTTCAATCAAGGAAGCCCTGGCCCTCCATTTGCAAGACCTGAGCAAGGATGTTGATGATGGGACCTTTTGGTGATCATTTATTCAAGAGCTGCTGGAAAAGGCAATAATGCCAGTAAAAATCAAAGGCCGCAGGAGAAGAGGAAGACCCAGCATGAGATGGATGGACTCAGTCAACGAAGCCACGCCCTTCGGTCTGCAGGACTGGAGCAAGGCTGTTCACAAGAGGAAGTCTGGGAGGTTATCAGTTCATGGGAGTCACCGCCACGGGTCGAAAGCAACTTGATGGCATTGAACTCTCACAACATAATCCAGGGGCGGCCAAACTCGCTTCATGTATGAGCCACACAGAATAAACGTCTGATGTTTGAGAGCCATGAGACAGATAGGAAGGAAGGCAGGAAGGAAGGCAGGAAGGAAGGAAGGAAGGCAGGAAGGAAGGAAGGAAGGAAGGAAGGAAGGAAGGAAGGAAGGAAGGAAGGAAGGAAGGAAGGAAGGAAGGAAGGAAAACAGATGGAGGGAGGGAAATAGATGGGGAGGAGGGAGAGAGAGGTGGAAAGAAAGCAATGTTAAATGCATTCTTCAAGCCACCAACTGGTTTGGCTTGGAGAAGTGATTTAAAGAGACAAATGCCTTCTCCAAGTCAGTCAATGGGGCAGTGGGAGCATTGAGTGCCACGCAATATGTGTGAAAGAGCCCCATGCGACTGCTGAGCTGCAGTTTGGCCAACCCTGGCATAATCATGTGTGTGTGTGTGGCTGGATGGCTTCTGTCCTTGATTTTCTCTATTAACGGATAACATGTTAGGTCATGCAAGCAGAATTTATGATGGATTGGCTATAATGGTGATTTAGCTGGGTGGTTCACTTAAAGAAGGGGTGGTAATAAGCTGAGTATACAACAACTAACAAACAACCAGCACCACAATTGCTTAGACTCAAATTAACAATAAGCTTGTGACCAGCTGTAAGGTTGTAATAGCCATTGGTTTTGTTTTGTTTTTACTCATTTAGTATATCTGATTACATTTCAGTAATCTACAGGGAAATTAAAAAAAAAATCAGACAATAGAAAATCCCTGTTTGGATCTTACAACTCTCGTGCCTTCCAAAGCGGCTAAGAAGAAGAACTTGAAGACTTTTGTCTTCAGGATAGTCCCCGTTCCTCCCTCCCTAACAGAAAGACTGGAAGAGAAAGTTTTAAAATGAAATGAGTATTTTACAAGCAGAGTATTGTGACAAAATGAAAACTAAGTAAAAACGTCCGGCACCATCTCAATTCCTCCTCAACTCTTTGATCATGATAAGTAAAAATCTTGTTTTATGCAGGGATGATGGACATTTGCCCCAGCAGTAATGTATGGCTGTGAGAGCTGGACCATAAGAAAGGCCAAGCACAGAAAAATAGATGCTTTCAAGCTGTGGTGCTGGAGAGTCCCTTGGACTGCAAGAAGATCCAACCAGTCAGTCCTAAGGGAAATCAACCCAGACTGTTCCCTGGAAGGTCAGATGCTGAAGCTCTAATACTTTGGCCCCCAGATGAGAAGGGAGCACTCCCTGGAGAAGACCCTGATGCTGGGAAAGACAGAAGGCAAAAGAAGAAGGGGACGGCAAAAGATGAGATGGCTGGACAGCATTCCTGATGTAACTAACACGAATTTGAGCAGACTTCGGAGGATGGTGGAAGACAGAAGGGGCTGGCGTGACTTGGTCCATGGGGTCGCAAAGGGTCGGAGTCGACTGTGCGACTGAACAACAACAATAGCAAAACACCAACTAACTCAGCCTACCAGATCCAAAGCTCAGTTCTCTAAGCATTGCTCGGGACTGGATTCACTGATGGGTCAAAGCATTCCTTTACTCTCTTTATTGTTGCTATCAAAAAGAGGATATTCTGTGAATGGAAAGGTGATACTGTTGCAGACATCTCTTTAGCAGCAGAGCTAAGGACTCAAAGAGAATTCAAATGAGCATGCTATAAAAGGGCAAATTCTAATGTGAATTTATAGAACTATGAGAGATCATGATGTGAGTCAGCCAGGCTGGGCAATATGTAATACGATAAACTTCTCTGAGTGCTGTTGAGCTAGTTTTTAGAATGTTTTTATTGTATTCTATTGTTTTATCATATGTTGTACTCCGCCCTGAGCCCTATGGGGAATGGGCAAAATAGAAATATACTAAAATAAATAAATAAAAAATAAATACTCTAACACGGGGTTGTTATTACCTACTGATGCCTCAGAATATACGATATCCATTATTTTCTGATTCCCACAATCTTCTCATTTGGCAGGTTCAGTAGAATTCTTTTCAAAGCACACACATCTTTTTTAAAAGCACATATTCTGACCAGAATGGTGATAATCTGGGAGATGGGACATGACCAGTTTTGAGTGACGGCAGGCAAGGGTCAGGGTATTTTTATTTATTTAAGGTATCTGAAACCTGACTTTCTCCCAGAGGGACTCCATGCACACTGCAACATTTCAAACTGTCACACACAACAGAATTCAAATCTACAAACGACTCTAAAAAGTGCAAAAAACAGCAGAGTTCAGTAGCGCCCTTTATTAAGCTTTCGAGAAACACAGCTCTCTTCGTCAGATGCTATTTTGCAGCAGCAGATGAACACGGCGGACTCCTCTGGATCGGAAAAGTGCACAGTCTAATACTTCCACCAAAAGCAGTTCCTGATTCGAAAAGGCTGCTTTAAATCAATTCACTTTTGTAGTGGCACGGAAAAACTAGCAAAGCAAAAAAAGGTAAAGGCAGTCCCCTGTGCAAGCACCAGCCGTTTCCGACTCTGGGGTGACGTCGCATCATGACGTTTTCATGGCAGACTTTTTACGGGGTGGTTTGTCATTGCCTTCCCAGTCATCTACGCTTTCCCCCCAGCAAGCTGGGTACTCATTTTACCCACCTCGGAAGGATGGAAGGCTGAGTCAACCCTGAGCCGGCTACCTGAACCCAGCTTTCGCTGGGATCGAACTCAGGTCGTGAGCAGAGAGCTTGGACTGCAGGACTGCAGCTTGTCACTCTGCACCACGGGGCGCTATCTAGCAAAGCAAAGGGCCTTCCTAAGACCCTGAAGAAGGCTATTCCAAATCTACTTGCAAGGTGGACCCTGGAACATGCCTTGACCTGAAGAAATGTTTTGGGAGAGGCTGCTAGGAGGTGTCCAGGCCAGGATGGGCTTTAGAGAGGACGCAGCCTTTTCTCTGAATCCATAAGCTTCAAACATGATAGATTCCTACCCAAGGGGGGAGGAGAACACTCCTTGGATTCATTTTTGAAGATGAAGCTTTGTTTATCCACCCATTTGATAGCAGTGTGGGACTTCCAGCCAAGGGAAACACGGCAGTGAAAGTGACCCTTCCACCAAAGAGTGAGAAAGGATTCCAGTCTGGGTTATTAAGGATGAAACTAATGCTAAATTATGTGCTATTAAGCAGACATCCAATGGGTGTGACAGCCTTAAACGTTCTCAGAAACTATGAAATAGGCATAGCTGAGATATAAAGGATGAGGGTGAAAGAGCCACTGGAAAAATATTTGGAGTGCTGACTTTAAAAAAAAAAAAAGTTGTATAGATTACATTCTGCAGTTGATTACATCTACCCGTTTCTGCTTTTCCAAGCTGAGCACACGATGCTAGGGGTAACCAAAACAAGACTGATAGGGAATAGAAGATGCATTTTTTAAAAAAATTGAGTATTGTTTTGAATTCTGTTAGATAACACCCAGAGCAGACCACCAAAGAGCCAAGTCAAAGAAACGAAGCCGCTGGTCTCCTACACATTTCTCCACAGTTATTCACTCCGTGAGAATCGAGAAGAATGCCTGAAAAATGCTTCAAGGCTTGTCTCTAATTCTTAGCCACAACTGTATAATGGAGAGAACATGCCAAGCTGGGGCCATAAACAGATACTTCAGAAGGCAGCAGGAAGACCTCTCACGGCAAGACAAAACAATCTAACCACTACGCCAACCCTGGCCATCAACAGGTGCGATGCCTAGAGCACCTCGGAGAGCAAATGGTCCCAGATGACCCAAGTCACGCACGGCCAAGACGCCCCACACCAACTCACTGCTCCTTGGACCAGGCGTGGGTGGCTAAATGGAACTTTTCAGACCACAGACACGGACCGATTTCCCACTAGCTTTATGCCGCTCTCACGCTCCTCTTCTCCACAGGGCTTCTGTCAGATTTCACACTATTTGCCCCGGGGCTGCAGCTGGCTTCGTCTTTTTCACGCGGCAAACAGAAACCGGTTTTTAGAGGATCTTGTTTGCTGGCCGAAAGAGGCGGAGTGTGTTGCAGCCCCGGGGCAGATAGCGTGGAATCCGACGGAAGCCCTGCAGAGAAGAAGAGAGTGAGAGCAAGGTAAGTAGTGGGAAAATAGATCTCTGAGTGCCATTGAAATCTTTTACCAGCTAAAAACCTGCCCCAATGTCTAAAAAGATGGAGGGGGAGGGGGTTTGTCACAAAAATGAACCACAAATAGAAGATGATGAAGAAGAAGATATTGGATTTATATCCCGCCCTCCACTCCGAAGAGTCTCAGAGCGGCTCACAATCTCCTTTATCTCCCTTCTCCACAACAGACACCCTGTGAGGTAGATGAAGATATTGGATTTATATCCTGCCCTCCACTCCGAAGAGTCTCAGAGCGGCTCACAATCTCCTTTACCTTCCTCCCCCACAACAGACACCCTGTGAGGTAGATGAAGATATTGGATTTATATCCTGCCCTCCACTCCGAAGAGTCTCAGAGCGGCTCACAATCTCCTTTCCCTTCCTCCCCCACAACAGACACCATGTGAGATAGATGAAGATATTGGATTTATATCCCACCCTCCACTCCGAAGAGTCTCAGAGCGGCTCACAATCTCCTTTCCCTTCCTCCCCCACAACAGACCCCCTGTGAGGTAGATGAAGATATTGGATTTATATCCTGCCCTCCACTCCGAAGAGTCTCAGAGCGGCTCACAATCTCCTTTACCTTCCTCCCCCACAACAGACACCCTGTGAGGTAGATGAAGATATTGGATTTATATCCTGCCCTCCACTCCGAAGAGTCTCAGAGCGGCTCACAATCTCCTTTCCCTTCCTCCCCCACAACAGACACCCTGTGAGGTGGGTGAGGCTGGAGAGGGCTCTCACAGCAGCTGCCCTTTCAAGGACAACCTCTGCCAGAGCTATGACTGACCCAAGGCCATTCCAGCAGCTGCAAGTGGAGGAGTGGGGAATCAAACCCAGTTCTCCCAGATAAGAGTCCACACACTTAACCACTACACCAAACTGGCTCTTTCAGCCACCCTTTCAAGGACAACCTCTGCCAGAGCTCTGGCTGACCCAAGGTCATTCCAACAGGTGCAAGTGGAGGAGTGGGGAATCAAACCCAATTCTCCCAGATAAGAGTCGCACACTTAACCACTACACCAAAATGTAAGAGCAGCCGTCACAGGATATATTTATTGGATTGCCTCTTCAAGCCCATGAATTTCCTTTGTTGTGACAACTGCTTTCGGGAAACCACTCTTCATTTTCCTATTCTAAACAAAAGAGTTAAAATTTTAGACAAGGAAACTGGAATAACCATTCCCTCTCTTTAACAAGAACAGTGATTGCTCAAAAATGGAGAGAGAGAAATGAACTGGGTAGTTAGTGAGCCGGCTACCTGAATCCAGCTGCCTGAACCCAATCTGGAGCCGGCTACCTGAACCCAGATTCCGCAGACTGTATTGGTGTGGTATTTTAGCAGCAATAACTCCTCATGTGCTACTTTTAGATCCCCCAGTAACATGTTTAGGATTGTTAAAAAGAGTGAATATTCATTGGTCTTGCATCTATTAATAGCAAAATAATTAGCTGCAATATCCTCAAAAAATCTGGCAAAAACAAATGATTGAACCAAGGTAGTAAGCTGCCTAAACAAATGAACTCAGAGATAATAAAACTAAAATATTCCACTCAGGAAAACAAGGCAACCTTTTACTGAATACTGGAGTGTAATTATAATATTGATTTCAATACGATAAGTTGTTTTCTCTGTTTTGTAATAATTTCATTATTACTTGTATTTTTCTGTTCAAGATGTCTATTTAGACCCGAACTTCCCGTTTCTTTAATTATACTATTCAGTCACTTTAAAAAAAAAAAAAGCCAAGAAGTTTAAGGAAAAGGTTGTACTGGAACCACACCCACTTTATTACTTTTTAAACAACGATAATATCAAAACATCTGGAGCCTGACTTTTAGTGTCCGGGATTAAGACAAGTTAAAACATCTGGATCTTCGTTTTTGGTGGCTGGGGTTCAGTCCACGGGGGGGGGGGGTTAGTAGTTACCACTGAGTTTTAATTACTGCTTTTCAACAGCTGCATTTCAGCAGATGTTTTATCAGTGCTTGTATATGCTGCTGCCAATCTTGAGAATTCAGGACATGGCAGGCTACACATGTAAAGAAGTTTCACTCATCTGATGGGTAATACTTAAGAGTGTGTGTGTGTCTGTACAGACACACATGCACACACACATCCCACAAGGACCCCAAGATTGAGAGAGATCTGCATGAATGCAATGAAGGTCAAGGCAGTCCCCTGTGCAAGCACCAGTCGTTTTTGACTCTGGGGTGACGTCGCATCACGACGTTTCCACGGCAGACTTTTTACAGGGTGGTTTGCCATTGCCTTCCTCAGTCATCTACGCTTTCCCCCCAGGAAGCTGAGTACTCATTTGACCGACCTCGGAAGGATGGAAGGCTGAGTCAACCTGGAGCCAGCTACCTGAACCCAGATTCCACAGGGATCGAAATCAGGTTGTGAGCAGAGAGCTTGGACTGCAGTACTGCGGCTTTACCACACTGCGCCACGTGCAATACACGCGTAGTGAATGCAATTGTGATGATAGAGAAATGGGGAAAATGCACCCACAGTCATCCTGTGAAATGACTTAGAAGACAAGATTCCACTGGTTGGTCATGCATCACCTTCCACGCATGCATGCTTCCATGGATCAGCATCCACATCTGCTGGCTAGCTCTATTCATAAAGGAGCCCCATTTTTGGATCTGTTCCTCTGGGCAACAGAGAACAGCACTCATCTCAGCTTTGACACTTCAGAACTGATAAGTGAAGGCCAACCAACTGTTAGGGAATGATGAACACCGTAATAGTGAGATTAATGGGTTGTATCCAGGCTAAATTGGCAATTTCCATCAAATCTCCCTTTCCGCAGCAGGCCCACCCCATCCACCAAGAGCAACATTTCTCAGAGCTCAGCGGGCTGCAGTGGGAGGGGGGGGGGGGAGGCAGGAAAGTTCCATTGTAGCTTTGGAAAATGTCATCTGGATACAACACAATATATGTAAGAAAAAATGGTATAAATCACAGCAACTTTGACTGAATTAGCCAACAGAATCTCAGGCTAGATCACAAGAACATAAGAACCATGTTGGATCAGGTCAATGGCCCATCCAGTCCAACACTCTGTGTCATACAGAGGCCAAGCATACACACACACACACACACACACACATATACACACTGTGGCTAATAGCCACTGATGGACCTCTGCTCCATATTTTTATCCAATCCCCTCTTGAAGCTGGCTATGCTTGTAGCCGCCGCCACCTCCTGTGGCAGTGAATTCCACATGTTAATCACCCTTTGGGTGAAGAAGGACTTCCTTTTATCCATTTTAACCTGACTGCTCAG
This sequence comes from Heteronotia binoei, assembly GCF_032191835.1. Taxonomy (NCBI): domain Eukaryota; kingdom Metazoa; phylum Chordata; class Lepidosauria; order Squamata; family Gekkonidae; genus Heteronotia; species Heteronotia binoei. The sequence goes on along the minus strand of NC_083236.1, from coordinate 68,029,918 downwards.
CAATTTCATCGAATGCCCATGAGTTCTTGTATTGTGAGAGAGGGAGAAAAGTACTTCTTTCTCTACTTTCTCCATCCCAGGCATCATCTTATCATGTCACCCCGCAGTCGACGTTTCTCCAAGCTAAAGAGCCCCAAGTGTCCCTGCTTTCTTCATTTTTATACACTGATGTATACATGGTCATCTTCTTCCCCCCACCCTCTGTCTCAACATCTCTGCCAGCAGAAGAAACTGTTGTTAGTAGGGTTGCCAGGTCCAACTCATGGAATGTCTGGAGACTTTGGGTGGAGACAGGAAAGCTTGGGTGGTGGGTTGAACCCCGAAGCAAGGTTGTGACAAGCACAACCAAACCTCAAAGGAAGTTCTGGTCATCACATTCCTTTCATTGGAAATAATGGAGGATGGGGATCCTTCTTTGGGGGCTCATAGAATTAGTCCCCCTGGTTCAATCTTTTTGAAACTTGAGGGGTTCTTTTTTTAGGAGAGGGGATCCTATGCTGAAAATTTGGTGCCTCTACTTCAAAAAACAACACCTCCAGAGCCCCAGATACCCATGGATCAATTCTCCATTATCTCCTATGGGAACAGATCTCCATAGGGTATGAACATATATGAACATATGAAGCTGCCTTCTACTGAATCAGACCCTCCTTGGTCCATCAAAGTCAGTCTTGTCTACTCAGACTGGCAGGGGCTCTCCAGGGTCTCCAGCTGAGGTTTTTCACGCCTACTTGCCTGGACCCTTTTTAGTTGGAGATGCCGGGGATTGAACATGGGACCTTCTGCTTCCCAAGCAGATGCTCTACCACTGAGCCACCGTCCCTCCCCTTAAGTCAGTACTGTCTACTCAGACTGATATTGGCTCTCCAGGGTCTCCAGCTGAGGTTTTTCACGCCTACTTGCCTGGACCCTTTTTAGTTGGAGATGCCAGGGACTGAACCTGAGACCTTCTGCTTCCCAAGCAGATGCTCTACCACTGAGCCACCATCCCTTCCTTAAAATGAACACACAAGAAGCTGCCTTATACTGAATCAGACCCTCAGTTCATCAAAGTCAGTCTTGTCTACTCAGACTGGCAGCGGCTCTCCAGGGTCTCAAGCTGAGGTTTTTCAGCCTACTTGCCTGGACCCTTTTTGAGTTGGAAATAATGGAATGCTCAGCAGACATCCCACCCACCCGCTTTCTGAGAACCCTGAAGCAGGGGGGGGGGGCTCCAAACCAGGGGACCCCCTGCCTCCACCTGGGGCTTCAGCAACACAAAGAGTAACATGGAAAGGAAAAGAGAAGACAAGCCCTAAGGAATCCACGAAAAACCATTCTCAATTATGAAAATATAAAGTTGATCAAGCAATTTAAGCAAAGATGCAAAAAATCACCCGGAAACCCAATGTCCTTTCAATTCGTAACAGAAGTTCATAGTCTTTATGATGGAGATCCGGGAAAGAAGTCGGCAAAGCCGTGAATGGAGAGTCCAGTGCTCCAGAGGTTTCTTTCCACACATGCTGGTGTAGGGACAATCGGCAGCCCAGCACGAGAACACAACAGGGAGGCGCGTGTTGCCCTGTTTCACCGAAGGCTTTTACAAGCTGCAAAATACATTCAAAATTTTACAAGAGGCACAAAGCTCAAATATTCTGCAGAGTACAAACGGCCGTTTGCCAATTGTCCCTACACCGGCATGTGTGGAAAGAAACCTCTGGAGCACTGGACTCTCCATTCACGGCTTTGCCAACTTCTTTCCCGGATCTCCATCATAAAGACTATGAACTTCTATTATGAATTGAAAGGACATTGGGTTTCTGGGTAATTTTTTGCATCTTTGCTTAAATTTTTTGATCAACTTTATATTTTCATAATTGAGGCTGGTTTTTCGTGGATTCCTTAGGGCTTGTCTTCTCTTTTCCCAACTGAGGATTGGCAACCCACACACACACACACACACACACACACACACACACACACTGCATCCCTGTTGACCCAACTCTGTAAAAATACCTCACTCAGTGTACATGGTGTGTGTGTGTGAGCCCATTGATAGGCTCATGAGGAATCCGATAAGTTCAGGAACTCAATCAAACCCTTCAGAGGCTGACCCACTGAAAATAAGACATACTTCACTCTAAAGCAACAGTCCCCAACCTTTTTGGCACCAGGGACCGGTTTTGTGGAAGACAATTTTTTCCCTGGACCAGGGTGGGGGTGGTTTTGGGATGATACAATTGAGCACTTTCTTTCTATTAGTTTGGTGCAACTGCTGGAATGGCCCTGGGTCAGTCATAGCACTCGCAGAGTTGTCCTTGAAAAGGCAACTTCTGGGAGAGCTCTCTCAGCCCCACCCACCTCACAGGGTGTCTGTTGGGAAGGGAAGATAAAGGATATTGTAAGCCACACTGAGATTGGAGTGGAGGGCAGGATATAAATCCAGTGTCATCATCTTCTTCTAATCTTTACATTGTGATATATAATGAAATAATTATACAACTCACGGCCTGGTTGCTAACAGGTCACGGACGAGTACTGGTCCATGGCCCGGGGGTTGGGGACCCCTGCTCTACAGGACCAAATAAAATTGTTGCTCATTCACACTCTCCTCAAATGCAAGCACATACATTGATGGATTTAGTAATTTACTGCCCACAGCACACAATGCTATGGCGTTCATAGCATTTTTCATTAGACGGGTAATCAATATGTACAAGAATGAAGGGGAGGGGAACTTAGCACAACATTTTTACAAATCAAAGCATTTCAACAGCTAGCGTTAGATCTCAGAAAATCAAGAGTGCAGCGCTGAGCTGCCTTTTCTGCTGCCTCTAAGGAGACATTGACATTTCTTGGTCAACGATGATGACTGAGTGCCTGCCAGCCTTTGAAGACAAAAATAGCTGGTCCCAAAGCATTGCTGGTGACGCCTCTTTAACCTTAAACAGAGACTGTGATAAAACTAAAAAATATGTTGTGTGAACATATGGAAGTTTTTTTTTTTTACAATTCTCTGCTTAAAAAAACCAGAACACCCAACACATGTTGCTAACAAATTAAAGATGATAACTGGTGGAAATATCTGTGCATGACACTGGGAGTTAACACCCGACTGGAAATGGTAAGGTCATAAGAACACAAGAACATAAGAGAAGCCATGTTGGATCAGACCAATGGCCCATCCAGTCCAACACTCTGTGTCACAGAAGAACATAAGAGAAGCCACGTTGGGTCAGGCCAGTGGCCCATCCAGTCCAACACTCTGTGTCACAGAAGAACATAAGAGAAGCCCTGTTGGATCAGGCCAATGGCCCCTCCAGTCCAACACTCTGTGTCACAGAAGAACATAAGAGAAGCCATGTTGGATCAGGCCAATGGCCCCTCCAGTCCAACACTCTGTGTCACAGAAGAACATAAGAGAAGCCACGTTGGGTCAGGCCAGAGGCACATCCAGTCCAACACTCTGTGTCACATAAGAACATAAGAGAAGCCACGTTGGGTCAGGCCAGTGGCCCATCCAGTCCAACACTCTGTGTCACAGAAGAACATAAGAGAAGCCACGTTGGGTCAGGCCAGAGGCACATCCAGTCCAACACTCTGTGTCACAGAAGAACATAAGAGAAGCCACGTTGGGTCAGGCCAGTGGCCCATCCAGTCCAACACTCTGTGTCACAGAAGAACATAAGAGAAGCCATGCTGGATCAGGCCAATGGCCCATCCAGTCCAACACTCTGTGTCACAGAAGAACACAAGAGAAGCCATGTTGGGTCAGGCCAATGGCCCCTCCAGTCCAACACTCTGTGTCACAGAAGAACATAAGAGAAGCCATGTTGGGTCAGGCCAACGGCCCATCCAGTCCAACACTCTGTGTCACAGAAGAACACAAGAGAAGCCATGTTGGGTCAGGCCAATGGCCCATCCAGTCCAACACTCTGTGTCACAGAAGAACATAAGAGAAGCCATGTTGGATCAGACCAATGGCCCATCCAGTCCAACACTCTGTGTCACAGAAGAACACAAGAGAAGCCATGTTGGGTCAGGCCAATGGCCCATCCAGTCCAACACTCTGTGTCACAGAAGAACATAAGAGAAGCCATGTTGGATCAGACCAATGGCCCATGCAGTCCAACACTCTGTGTCACATAGTGGTAAAAAAAAAACACCCAGGCGCCATCAGGAGGTCCACCAGTGGGGCCAGGACACTAGAAGCCCTCCCACTGTTGCCCCCCCATCACCAAGAATACAGAGCATCACTGCCCCAGATAAAGAGTTCCATCTATACCCTGTGGCTAATAGCCAGTGATGGATCTCTGCTCCATATGTTGATCCAATCCCCTCTTGAAGCTGGCTATGCTTGTAGCTGCCACCACCTCCTGTGGCAGTGAATTCCATGTCTTAATCACGCTTTGGGTGAAGAAGGACTTCCTTTTATCCATTCTAACCCGACTGCTCAGCAATTTCATCGAATGTCCATGAGTTCTCATATTGTGAGAAAGGGGAAAAAGTACTCTTTCTCTGCCTTCTCTATCCCATGCATAATCTTCTAAACCTCTATCATGTCACCCCTCAGTTGACGTTTCTCCAACCCTTTAATCATTCTAGTTGCCCTTATGGGTCCATCTGTATGGTGGACCTTTGTGCTTTGGGCAAGAGGTATCTTGAGGAAAAGTCCTGCCATTTCCAAAGACACTGTCCCTCCAACTGTCAGGTAGGATGTACAACAGGTAGGGAAGCAGCATCCGCTGGGACATGCCCTTTTTGTGTAAAAATAAAATGGAGACAGAAGCCAGCTTGGCCCTCCCTGCAAAATTTCATCTTTTGGACTCCACTCTTGCATGCTTGCTGTGCAGGCACCTGTGTCCCGATTTCTCATGTGCAAAACCAGGATCAGTGCAGGGAATCAAACTCCAAGGTAGAAACGGTCCTCCAGGGACAGAGCGGTAAAACCTGCTTAGCTGCCTTGTGGCCTGTTCATCTCTTTGTGCTGTGTAGAGAGGTGCCATTGCGAATCACTCCATGGACATGCTGCTTGCCACCTTCTCCATTCAGCATATAACACTGCATCTTCTCGCGATATAAAAAAGGCCGATGATGTGAAACTAAGGATGCAATAGGTGACTGGGTGAGTGCAAACTTTCAGGGGGTTTTAAATTGAGGGCATTCGAAATGGAGCATTAAAAGTCCTGATATGATCCTGCTTCTTCTAGATCTCCAACTTGGAGGCCCTCCCACCACTCAATGTCATCACAAGCGGGGGGGAGAGGAAGTGTCTGCTGGGCACTCCATTATACTCTATGGAGAACAATTTCCATAGGAGAATTGATCTGTGGGTATCTGGGACTCAGGTCTGTAGCCACAGGGAGGGTGGGGGGCCAGTCTCTCCACCCAACCCCTCTTCAACTTTTATGGCCCCTCCTTTCCCCACCGCTTTGGCAGCCCCTGCTCTCTCTGCCGCCACTTCTCTGGCGGCCCCCGATCTTCCCACCGCTCTGACGTCCCCCGGCCCCCCTCCGCAGAGCCTCCCCCTCCCTCCCACCCACCTGGTGAAGCGCCGGCTCCTGGGGCTCTTTCAAGGCCCCCCCCGCCAATCAGCTGATCGGTGAGGAGGGCCTTGAAAGAGCCCCAGAAGCTGGTGCTTCACCGGGTGGATGAGTGGGAGGGAGGGGGCGCCGCAGCAGCGGGGGGCCTCCAGAGCAGTGGCAGTGGAGAGAGTGGGCGCCATCAGAGCAGGGGGGCCTCCACCCAAAATTTTTTCTGTGCCCCCCCCCCCCACCTAAAATGTTCTGGCTACGGGCTTGCTGGGGCTCAGGAGCGAGCTGTTTCTTGAGGTAGAAGCACCAAATTTTCAGCATAGCATCTGATGCCTCTCCTCAAAAAACTCTCCAAGCTTCAAAAGGATTGGACCAGGGGGTCCAATTCTATGAGCTCCCAAAGAAGGTGCCCCTGTCCTTCATTATTTCTAATGGAGGGAAGGCGTTTAAAAGGCATGTGGTCCCATTAAATGTGATGGCCAGAACTCCTTTCAGAGTTCAATCGTGCTTGCCACACCCTTGCTCCTGGCTCCAACCCTAAAGTCTCCTGGCTCCACCCCCAAAGTCCCCAGATATTTCTTGAGTCAGACCTGGCAACCCTATTTGAGGGTAAAGAACCAATTAACTATCGCCAACACACTGCTTCCTTCCGACGCAGGGATTTGGGGATTGACCTTACAATGGCTTTCCTCCTCCCTTGATGGTCGGGGACAAAGGGTGGCAATTGGGGGAGAGTTGTCCCAGAGGCACTCACTAGATCGTGGGGTGCCACAAGGGGCAGTGCTCTCTCCGATGTTATTTAACATCTACATGCGCCCCCTTGCCCAGATTGCCCGGAGGTATGGGCTTGGGTGTCATCAATATGCGGATGACACCCAGCTCTATCTACTAATGGACGGTCGGCCTGACTGCATCCCAAAAAATCTGGACCTGGCGCTGCAAGCCGTGGCAGGTTGGCTCAGGCTCAGTAGGTTGAAGCTGAATCCAACGAAGACAGAGGTCCTTTGCCTAGGTCGTGGCAGTCTGGGAAGGGAAATCCCTCTTCCAGTTTTTGACGGTGCGCCATTGAAAAGTGGCACGCAAGGTCAACAGCTTGGGGGTTCTACGGGAGCCTTCCTTGTCAATGGAGGCCCAGATTGCAGCCACTGCTAAATCCGCTTTTTTCCACCTTAGGTGGGCATGGCAGTTGGCTCCCTTCCTAGAGCGTGACGACTTGGCAACTGATACATGCAACGGTCACCTCGAGATTGGATTACTGTAATGCCCTCTACATGGGGCTGCCCTTGTGCCGAACCCGGAAGTTGCAGCTGGTGCAGAACGTGGCAGCCAGGCTGTTACTGGGGCTCCCAAAGTGGGAACACATACAGCCGGGGCTGCGCGAACTTTTAAAGCCCTATATGGCCAAGGACCTGCCTACCTTAGGGACTGTCTCTTCCCAAATGTGCCCCAGAGAGTGCTGAGATCAGGTGCACAAAATCTTTTGACAATCCCCGGGCTGAAGGAGGCCAAATTGAAAGGTACGAGAGAAAGGGCCTTTTCGATCGCGGCTCCACACTGGTGGAACCAACTTACCGGATGAAGTGCGGGCCCTGCGGAGTCTTGTTCAATTCCGTAGGGCCTGCAAGACTACCCTTTTCCAACTGGCCTTCTCTTAATGTGGATTTTATACGGCCAATATAAATTACAAGAGGAGAACACGTAGAACATAGCACCTGTAAATGTTAGTTTTTAACTTTGATGGTTTTAATTACAATGGTTTTAAATAGCAGCTATTATGAATTATATATTGTATTGATATAATGGTTTATATTGTAATTATGTATCTATTATATGTTGTGAGTCGCCCTGAGCCTGCTGTGGCGGGGAAAGCGGGATATAAATAAAATATTATTATTATTATTATTATTATTATTATTATTATTATTATTATTATTATTATTATTATTATTATTATTATTATTACAGAACAATAAATCTCGAAATCCACCACCAATCCTTAAAGAGCACCCCCTATTCCTAGGTGCGTCATTCCATATCAGTAGGTTCATACCGCTACCGCACGTCGAGGCCAGCTTCCTCCTTTATTCTAGCAATGCCCGTGAGATTAAAAGCATCACAAAACATAATAACCGCCGCGTTTGGCTACCCAGCCTCCGCATTTCAACAAAGCAACAGATGCGTGCATCAGTATATTTCAGTAACACGATATTATGCGCGGCGTTCTCAACTGTCCCATGATATTATCATAATCTAAAGGATAATATATCTCTTTCGAAGGTTAGGTGGAGAATGCCAAAGGCACTTAAGCCGCATGCACCAACACAACGGATGAAAGCAGGTTACAAACCCCGCTCACGTTCGCCATTTGTCAAATTGCGAAGCCTTGGAAAGCGGCCAAAGCAAACCTAAGAAACCCCTCTCCTGCTGCCGAAACAGCCGCATGCAGTGGATATTTTAGCTGTCATGGCACATCCACATGTTTTCAACAGCCCTAGAAGCTGGTTTGGGAGGGGGGGGGAATATACATCCTCCATTAGTAATGGGGGACATTAAATGCCATTTCCCCCCCTCTCTTTGATAAAAGTTATTGCCGTTTAGCCTGCCTTTTTTCCAAAGAGGACTCAAGGTGCATTAAAAAGTTATTTTAAAACCAAACCAAGTATAAAACAGTTACGATGCCTATAAACTGTCATAAAAGCCAAAACAGTTCTCAACCTTAATGTCAAAACGACTTGCCTAAAAAGCAGGTCTTTAACTTAAAAACGTCATAAAAAGGCTCCCCCCCCCCCAAGCAATTCAACCTTGCGCAGCCTCCGAAAGGGAACGATTCGTATAATTTTATTGTTGTATTGAATGTTGCGCTGAGGGGTTTTTTCCTGTTGTTGAGCCTGGTTGTTGGTCGCTGTGGCATTTTGTTGCTAATGCAATAAAGACTGATTGATCGAAGCGGCACAAGCAGAGGGGGCTTCCAGAGGGGGCCATAACTGAATCGGGTTTCAGAATGTTCCAAGTGGGCGGCCGTGTTGGTCTGAGGCAGCAGAACAAAGTAGGAGTCCAGTTGCACCTTTAAGACCAGCAAAGTTTTATTCAGAATGTCAGCTTTCGTATGCAGGGATACTTCTTCAAACGAGGGGATAGAGTACCATATCCCCTTGTCTGAAGAAGTATGCTTGAATACGAAAGTGTGCATTCTGAATAAAACTCTGCTGGTCTTAAAGGTGCAACTTGACTCCTAAGGTTTTAGAATGTGTGCTTGTTCTTACCTCTCTATAAGACTGAAGGCAATGCAGGGCTCAGGAGAGGTCACTCACCAGATAGACGGGTCCTAAGCCATGGAGGGCTTTACAGGTAAAATAACTGGCCCCTTGTATTGAGCCCAGCCAGTGAAATGCTCTCTGAACAGGCCTCATGTGTGTGTCTCAGTTAGCACTGGATAATGAGCTGCTGTGTTTGGCATCAGCTGAAATTTCAGAATTGTCTTCTAGGGCAGTGTAGAGCAGGGGTGTCAAACATGTGGCCTGAGGGCCGAATCAGGCCCCTGAGCAACTGGCTGTCATCTGTTTCCTTCTCCCTCTCTCTTGCTTCCTTCTGCATAACAGCTTGCTTTGAAAGGCTTGCTCAGTCACATAGGAACTACAGAGCAAAACCTCTATTTTCTCTATTGGCTGAGGCTCCTTCCTTGGGGAGGAAGGGGGGAGGGATAGCTTGCTTCAAAGGAAGCTCTGGCTCTTTCCTTCCTTCTCCAGGGGCCCAGGATGGGGAGGAGCTTCAGCCAATAGAAGGAAGAGAGGCTCAGTAGCTCCACTGTGCAGCTGAGAGAGCATGGATTGCACAGGAGAGATACAAAGAAAGCACCTTTAAGACCAACAAGTGCTAATGTTTTAAGCATGTTTTATTTTAAGTTTTAAAAAAAATATTTGTCTGTGTCCTTTATAAAGCTTCTATCTCTGCTACCTGGCCTTACATTTCATGACACACCTGGCCCAGCCCAGCCCAGCAAGGTCTCATTTATGTCAGATCCGGCCCTCGTAACAAATGAGTTTGACACCCCTGGTACAGTGTCCAATCTTGAGCTGGATCAAGGTAGGGAGCCAACTTCAATGCCAGGTGGATCATGGATCAGCATGGCCAGATGAGTTGGATCAACTTCGCTGCCAGGTGGAGATGGAAACGAGCATTCTGAGGAGTGAGATTAACCCACTTCTCCAATAAACGGCATATTTAACATTCTTTCCCAAAAAAATTTTTTTTGGGGGGGAACCAGCTGCATTCCTTCAAAGGTGAGAAACGCAATACCCCTCCAGCACCTTCGCCTTACCAAGCAACATCACTTCTGTTTTGCCTGGATCAACTTCAGCTTCTTTGCTTCTGGCTGCTTGACCACAACTATCATTCAGATATACTTATTTGTATCTATCTGTTTCAAGTTGCCTGGGCTGAGAAAGAAATCTTCCATTTCACACACTTAAAAGCACATCACCCACTCAGGATGTTTTCTGCCCTCCCATGAAGCTGCACATCTCTATTAAAAAGCCTGTGTTCAGAGAGGATAGGTGTGGTCAGCCCTATAGAAGTTCAGCCCTAAGAGCCAGAAAAACACTCGTTCTCAGCCTTTCAAAACTACTCAGAGTGCAATCTTCAAAATAAAAAAGAGGCTTCAATGAAACTGAATTGGTTTAAACTTGCTCAAAGCTTTTGTCCCTACAAAGGATGGTGAAGGGTAACTGTGTTGGGGGATGAATAGAGAGTTGGGCTGTGACTCAGTGGCAGAGCATCTGCTTGGTATGCAGAAGGTCCCAGGTTCAGTCCCCGACATCTTCACTTAAAAAGGACCAGAGAAACAGTCAGAGGTGTTGAAATCATTTGTTTAGGAGGGCAGGATCTGGCATAAACATGACTTCGTTGGGCTGGGTTGGAGAGCCAGTTTGGTGTAGTGGTGAAGTGTGTGGACTCTTATCTGGGAGAATCGGGTTTGATTCCCCACTCCTCCACTTGCACCTGCTGGAATGGCCCTGGGTCAGCCATAGCTCTCACAGAGCTGTCCTTGGAAGGGCAGCTTCTGTCAGAGCTCTCTCAGCCCCACCCACCTCACAGGGTGTTTGTTGAGGGAGGAAGGTAAGAAAAGTTAAAACTCTTGGGGCTCTTTAGCTTGGAGAAATGTCGACTGCGGAGTGACATGATAGAGGTTGACAAGATTATGCATGGGATGGAGAAAGTAGGGAAAGAAGTACTTTTCTCCCTTTCTCACAATACAAAAACTTGTGGGCATTCGATGAAATTGCTGAACAGTCAGGTTAAAACGGATAAAAGGAAGTACTTCCTCACCCAAAGGGTGATTAACATGTGGAATTCACTGCCACAGGAGGTGGTGGTGGCTACAAGCATAGCCAGCTTTAAGAGGGGACTGGATAAAAATATGGAGCAGAGGTCCATCAGTGGCTATTAGCCACAGTGTATGTGTGTGTATATATATATATATATATATATATGTGTGTGTGTGTGTGTGTGTGCGTGTGTGTGTGTATATATTTGCTGTGTGTGTGTATATATTTGCTGAAATTGCTGAGCAGTGAGGTTAAAACGGATAAAAGGAAGTACTTCTTCACCCAAAGGGTGATTAACATGTGGAATTCACTGCCACAGGAGGTGGTGGTGGCTACAAGCATAGCCAGCTTTAAGAGGGGACTGGATAAAAATATGGAGCAGAGGTCCATCAGTGGCTATTAGCCACAGTATATATATATGTGTGTGTGAGTGTGTGTGTGTATGTATGTATATGTGTGTGTGTGTATGTATATATATATACACATGAACACATATATTGGCCATTGTGTGACACAGAGTGTTGGACTGGAGGGGCCACTGGCCTGATCCAGCATGGCTTCTCTTATGTTCTTAAAGGAGATTGTGAGCCACTCTGAGACTCTTGAGTGGAGGGCGGAATATAAATCCAATGCTTTCTTCTTCTTTTGGGCTACGTGTGCCATAAAATGTAACACCAGGCCCCAGAGATACAAGCTTTATAAAGGATGCAGGTAAACCTAATTGAAAAATTTTAAAACTCAAAATGCAAACATCCGTTAACATTCTATATGGCCAGAGGCCTGCATACCTTACTTACAATCCCCGGCTCTAAGGAGGTCAGGCTTAACTAGAGCCAGAGCCTTCTCTGTAGTGGCCCCACGCTGGTGGAATAAGTTGCCAGAAGAGATCAGGGCCCTGCAGGAGCTCATATAGTTCCGCAGGGCCTGTAAGATGGCACTCTTCCACCAGGCATTTGTGAACTAGGTTGCTGCCCACTACAGCTTAATGCAACATATGAACCACCATCGACAATCTGCTGTACAGCAGCTGCAGAGAGGACAACTAAGATCTGTTGTACAAAGAATTACAAATTTGGAAATGGTTAAGATCATAGCACCATTTTTTAATGTATTTCTGTTTATTTTATTCTGTGTTTTACAGTTTAATGTTATACTATTATGTTTATTCATGCACACGCATGTCTGAGTGAGCTGCCCTGAGCCCGCCTCAGTGGGGAGGGCAGGATATAAAATCTATTGAAAATCCCTGGGCTGAAGGAGGAAAAACTGAAAGTTACAAGAGACAGGGCCTTTTTGATCATAGCTCCCCACTGGCAGAACCAATTACCAGAAGAGGTGCGGGCCTTGCGGGGCCTTACACAGTTCCGCAGGGCCTGCAAGACTACCCTTTTTCAGCTGGCTTTTTCTTAATGTGGAACCTATTGTACCGTCGTCACGTAAAATTGTAAGATGGGTAACATCGAGACTGTAGCATCAAACTAATTTGTTGGTTTTTAAATTTGATGGTTTTAATTAGATGGTTTTAATGTTATAATACATATAATTGAATTGTAATACATATTGTTACGTAACCAGTGTACTTTTATTACTGTATTATTGTAAAGTTTGCATTTTATATTATGCTATGTAAGCCGCCCTGAGCCTGCTTCGGTGGGGAGGGCAGGATATAAATTAAATATTATTTAAACAAAATATGGAGCAGAGGTCCATCAGTGGCTATTAGCCACAGTGTGTATATATGTGTGTGTGTGATTTTATATATATATATATATTTGGCCACTGTGTGACAGAGTGTTGGACTGGATGGGCCATTGGCCTGATCCAACATGGCTTCTCTTACGTTCTTCTGTGACACAGAGTGTTGGACTGGATGGGCTGTTGGTCTGATCCAACAGGGCTTCTCTTATGTTCTTATGTGACACAGAGTGTTGGACTGGAGGGGCCACTGGCCTGATCCAACAGGGCTTCTCTTATGTTCTTCTGTGACACAAGAGTGTTGGACTGGAAGGGACACTGGCCTGATCCAACATGGCTTCTCTTATGTTCTTATGTGACAGAGTGTTGGACTGGATGGGCCATTGGCCTGATCCAACAGGGCTTCTCTTATGTTCTTCTGTGACACAGAGTGTTGGACTGGATGGGCCATTGGCCTGATCCAACAGGGCTTCTCTTATGTAACACAGAGTGTTGGACTGGATGGACCATTGGCCTGATCCAACATGGCTTCTCTTATGTTCTTATGAAACACAGAGTGTTGGACTGGGTGGGCCATTGGCCTGATCCAACATGGCTTCTCTTATGTTCTTATGTGACACAGAGTGTTGGACTGGATGGGTCATTGGCCTGATCCAACATGGCTTCTCTTATGTTCTTCTGTGACACAGAAGTGAAACAAAATAAATAAAAATAAAATAAATTCTTGCAGTATTTCCTTAAAGGTTCTCCTTGCTGACCACCCTCGCACTTCTACCACCTATTACTCATTAGCACAGGGCCATAATGAGAACCCTCAGTCATCTGGCAAGAAAGGTAGTTGCTCATGGGCCGGATAAGAGCCCGGGGTGTGGGGGTTTCTGGCCCACAGGCCATATGTTTGGTGTTAAAAGAATTTTTATTGGTAACATATGGCAGTTATATCTAATACTAATAAAATATTAATAATCACTTAATGCCTTCCCCATACATATGGCCCACAGGCCATATGTTTGACACCCCAGGACTAGGAGATGTAAAAGACCTTTCTCTGCCCAAGACCCAGGAGAGCTTCTGCTAGTCCGAGTGGACAAGGCCAGCTTTGATGGACTGACAATTTGACTCAATAGAAGCAAAATTCCAGTGATCCAGGCACAGATAATGGGAGCTGCAATAGCAGCCTTCGAAGATGTTCTAACTCAGGGTTTCCCAAACTTTTCCCCTTCGTGGCCCAGTTCTTTCCTCGTGGTCCAGGCCGAGGATGCTCAGGGGGCGATACAGACACTGTGTGCCATCCAGGAGCTTTTCCCGTCCTCTCTGATGTTTCCGAACATCACAGAGGGATGGGGGAGGGCTTCTGGCCAGTGCACGGTCTCAGTATCACTCCCTGAGCGTCCCCTGGGTGGAGGACACTCAGGGAGTGATACAGAGACTGTGCGCCAGCCAGGAGCTTTCCCCGCCCTCTCTGATGTTTCCAAACATCAGAGAGGGATGAGGGAGGGCTTCCAGCCAGCGCGCAGTGTCTGTAGCACTCTCTGAGTGCTACAGGCAGTGGCTTGGGGGACGGGCTGGAGCGCGGCGCGGCATACAACATCAAAGATAGAGAGGGGAGGGGGCTGTCGGGCTGCTCCTGGCGACCCAGTATTGAGGCTTCCGTGGCCCGGTACCGGGTAGCGACCCTGCAAATGGGAGACTTTCTTCTAACTAACTCGGGGCTCCACCCTTCTCCTTGGCTCGCAAATCAGGTGGGGCAGCTTTTGCCTCCTGTGGGGCTGTAGGAACACATCAATATTTCAAGGGGCTTCACTTTGTGCTTCATAGGCAAGAGCAAGTCGAATCTCTCTGCATTCCCACTTCTGAGACAAGGGAGCTCACACAATACACAATAAGCGGCAGTGATCTTTTGTCTGTTTGTCTCGCAAGCTCTTTCCTGGGCCCCTTTTGGCTGCGCTTTCCTGTCCGGCCAACCTACATTCGATACGCAGTTGTTTTTGTGACTTTTCTGGGATGCTTCTTGGAGCCAGGCAACCCCCCAACAGCCCTTTCGCCTGCAGCCCTTTATGGAGCAAGTGATATTTTCCACTCCTTTGGGGGAAGGAAAGGGTTTACTCATACAGGATCGATTCCCTCCACTACCTAAGCGCTCCAAAATTCCTGTTTCCCTCCTGGCATCCAACAAAGGAACACTTTTATGAGAAGAAAAGCGACACAGTGTGCTGTCTGCAGAACTGAGCATATTTTCCCCAATGTGACAAATGACTGAAGTCAGTCAAAAACAATTTGGGGAGGCAGGGGGTGGAGAGACAAAGCGCTCCACAGACAAAAATGCTGTCATTCGATTGTATATAAAATGTAAAAAACACGCTGATCATTCCCACTCCTGCTAATATTTTCCCCCTGCTGAGCTTCCAAGGAATTATTTAATGGGAAAGATCGTTTTAAAAGGGTTATGAACAAAAAAATGTTTTATTTTAAACGAGTGCAAGAACACAAAGTCATGGATGCCACTGTTATTGTTGGCCCGCCGCTCGAAACGATCTGAACAGATAGGAGGCGGAATCCCAGCGGAATTACGCTCTCCTAAATGAAAAGCTCTTCGTTTTGTGGCTTTGGGATTCTTACAAAGCTTAAGAGGCTGAGTCTAATAATCGGGGCTGGGTGGGGCAGGTCTGTTTATCATGGTTAGCAGCGAATTGTCAGGAGAAATATAAATATTTGAAATAAATAAAGTGGAAAGGGGTGTAAAACAACAAATGTTTAAGTGGTAAAGGCTTTGCTTATTGTTCCTATATTGCTGTAAACATCTCAGTTTTGAAACAAGCCTGGCAAAACAATTGCAGGCGTTACTCCTTTCTGGACGTTCTCTTCAAGACTACATGTGCTCCCCTCCACCCCAACTCTGCAAATGCAGCGACCCGTCATCGCCATAACCTGCATCATCCCATGCAGTATCTATAGCGTCCATTGCTGGCATGACGTTCTGAATGAAACTTTTGAACAAAGCAGGAGTCAAGTCACACCTTTAAGACCAGCCAAGTTTTATTGAGAAAGTACGCTTTCGTCTGCTCTCTAAGCACACTTCATCAGACGAGGGGATCAGGTATTGTGGGCTGAAATACAAGCAGTCTGTTGATTAAGAGTGCAGACCGGCCACATGGTAAAGCAGTGCGGCTTGGCCATGTGGTCTGGAGAGCCATAAAAGGTAATAAAGTCCTCTAACAATTGTTGTTTCTGTAAATCGAGGTGAATCACAAAAGGACATGCATTTCCCAGTTGTAGTCCACCTAATTTACTTGACTCCTGCTTTGTTCAACTGCTTTAGACCAACACAGCTGCCCACTTGGATCGATCTGAATAAAACTTTGTTGGTCTTAAAGGTGACACTTGACTCCTGCTTTGTTCAATGGACTCCTTTTGTCTTTCAGGACAGAAGGCACAGCCCTGACCTCCACCCCCACAGTTCCACAAACAGCTGAGCAAGCCAAGAGAAGAACAGGAAGCCGCGGAGGCTTTCAGTAGCCCCCTGGCACCCACGGCCTAAACAGAGTTGAGTCGGAGATGGCTTGTAAGTGAAGCCTTAATTAACAAGGAGCGCTCCAGCTTTCAGTGGGTTCCTCTCTTGCTAGCACTAAAGACCAGTAATAAATTCCAGGTCCACAGCAGGGAACTTTACAAACGTAATTGACTTTAACTCAAGGTAATCCAATTTATGGTGACATTTCAGGTTTTATTGCTGGGCAAAGATTAAAAGAGATTCAAAAGATTCCCCCCACAAATCCGTAAAAACAAATGGCTCTCCGTTCATCCTTGCTGTAGTCACGCCGTTCCTTTGGCCCAAAGAGCTTGTGTTTTTTTTTGACTGCAACACGCAAAACACAGAACTACTTTTGGAAAAGCAACCTACGTTCAACTTTGATCAGCTGACTGGCAGGTAAAACCGCGTGGTGTGCTCACTGTCAGTGCCGGGGCAGTCCAGCAGCAGTAGGAAGGACCTTGATGAGTTGTGAACTGGCAGAGACTGACCAGGAAAGAGATCTTGGGGTCGTGGTAGATAACTCACTGAAAATGTCGAGATAGTGTGTGATTGCAATAAAAAAGGGCAACGCCATGCTGGGAATTATTAGGAAGGGAACTGAAAACAAATCAGCCAGTATCATAATGCCCCTGTATAAATCGATGGTGCGGTCTCATTTGGAATACTGTGTGCAATTCTGGTCACCGCACCTCAAAAAGGATATTCTAGCATTGGAAAAAGTGCAGAAAAGGGCAACTGGAATGATTAAAGGTTTGGAACACTTTCCCTATGAAGAAAGGTTGAAACGCTTGGGGCTCTTTAGCTTGGAGAAACGTCAACTGAGGGGTGACATGATAGAGGTTTACAAGATAATGCATGGGATGGAAAAAGTAGAAAAAGAAGTCCTTTTCTCCCTTTCTCACAATACAAGAACTCGTGGGCATTTGATGAAATTGCTGAGCAGTCAGGTTAAAACGAATAAAAGGAAGTCCTTTTTCACCCAAAGGGTGATTAACACGTGGAATTCACTGCCACTGGAGGTGGCGGCAGCTACAAGCATAGCCAGCTTCAAGAGGGGATTGGATAAAAATATGGAGCAGAGGTCCATCAGTGGCTATTAGCCACAGTATATATATATATGTGTGTGTGTGTTTGTGTGTGTATATATGTATGTATGTATATGTGTGTGTGTGTATGTTCTTATGTGACACAGAGTATTGGACTGGAGGGGCCATTGGCCTGATCCAACATGGCTTCTCTTATGTTCTTATGTGACACAGAGTGTTGGACTGGAGGGGCCACTGGCCTGATCCAACATGGCTTCTCTTATGTTCTTATGTGACACAGAGTGTTGGACTGGAGGGGCCATTGGCCTGATCCAACATGGCTTCTCTTATGTTCTTATGTGACACAGAGTGTTGGACTGGAGGGGCCATTGGCCTGATCCAACATGGCTTCTCTTATGTTCTTATGTGACACAGAGTGTTGGACTGGAGGGGCCATTGGCCTGATCCAACGTGGCTTCTCTTATGTTCTTATGTGACACAGAGTGTTGGACTGGAGGGGCCATTGGCCTGATCCAACGTGGCTTCTCTTATGTTCTTATGTGACACAGAGTGTTGGACTGGAGGGGCCATTGGCCTGATCCAACATGGCTTCTCTTATGTTCTTATGTGACACAGAGTGTTGGACTGGAGGGGCCACTGGCCTGATCCAACATGGCTTCTCTTATGTTCTTATGCGACACAGAGTATTGGACTGGAGGGGCCATTGGCCTGATCCAACATGGCTTCTCTTATGTTCTTATGTGACACAGAGTGTTGGACTGGAGGGGCCATTGGCCTGATCCAACATGGCCTCTCTTATGTTCTTATGACCAGCGCCTTAAAGGGAGCTGCCGCCGCTGCCTCCTCCCCACATCCTTCCCATCCAGGAAGTGGGGAAGAAGCAGCAGCGGTGCCGCAATTTCAGGACGCTGGTCCTTCCTGCTGCTGCTGGCCTGCCCCGGCACTGACAGACAGTGAGCTGATCGACGTGGGCAGGGGCTTTAGATAGCCTGGCAGCGTGGCACTCAACTGCTGTTCCGAGCATTGAAATAGACCGAGGGAAGGGAGGGAGGAGGAGGCATGGCGGGGGGTGTGGTGGTGCAATGGCACGGGGGGAGACGTGGGGAGCGCTGTGGAGGGGGTGGCAGGCCACAAGTCTGCCTAGGGCGCCATGCACCCTCAGGCTGGTGCTGACTTCGATTGTTACAACAATCCTGGGAGGTAGGCTCGGCTAAAGGAGAATGACTTGTCCAAGATCACCCAGGTAGTTTCCTGGCAAACAAGAATGTGATCCTCCCTGGCCCTGGGCCAATGTTACAACCACAACTAATAGCTTTACAGAACAGTAACACCAACTGTTCATTCTGGTATTCAGAGTACTTCACATACATCCTCTTGCTGTAATCCTCACAGCAGCATTGCAAACTAGGGCACTGTTATCTTTCCTATAGTACTGATGTCTGTGTGTGTGTTGGGGGTGGGGGAGAGAACTGAGATGGAGAACCAGGGACCTTTCACATCACAACTGATTCACTTGGCTTCTGTGATCCTGGAGATTTTGGGGATGGAGCCTGGGGTGGAAGACAGAAGAAGATATTGGATTTATAGCCTGCCCTCCACTCCGAATCTCAGAACGGCTCACAATCTCCTTTACCTTCCTCTCCCACAACAGACACCCTGTGAGGTAGGTGGGGCTGAGAGAGCTCTCCCAGAAGCTGCCCTTTCAAGGACAGCTCTGCAAGAGCTATGGCTAACCCTAGGCCATTCCAGCAGCTGCAAGTGGAGGAGTGGGGAATCAAACCCGGTTCTCCCAGATAAGAATCCGCACACTTAACCACTATACCAAACTTGCTCTTTCAACCACCCTTTCAAGGACAGCTCTGCGAGAGCTATGGCTAACCCTAGGCCATTCCAGCAGCTGCAAGTGGAGGAGTGGGGAATCAAACCCCGTTCTCCCAGATAAGTCTGCACACTTAACCACTACACCAAACTGGCTCTCTGAAAACTGCCACTGGGCAGTCTAGACTCAGGATAAGCCACATGAGTCCAGCTCTGCGTTCAATATTTGAGACGAGCATTTGCATGCTCAGTGACTGTACTCAACAGCACCCTTCCCCTTGGGGTTAAGCGCACTGCTAACTCTCCGTGACCGGATGCTTTCCTGAGAACGGGGGCCAGCAGGGATTATGGAGGCAGGAAGACTGGTCTGAAAGCCCAACATTCTAAGGAATCCTTCTGGAGCTGAGCCGGAGAGCTCTGACCTAAGCTATCCTTCCTCCGGCCAGCCCGCTGCAATCTAAATCATAAAAACCCTAATCAGAGTCAACAGCATTCTTAAAATATTTACAACTCCGACGTGCTAAGTGTATTTTATTGTCGCAAAGAAGAGGAGCCAGGGGGGAATTATGTGATAAGGCAGCTATCCCGGGGGGATGGCTTCCGCTCAAGAACCGTCGTTAGTTGCAGAAAAGCACATCCATCTTGTGCAACTCCTGTTCCTTTCCAAGGAGCGAAAGCTGCTCCCAGCAGACAGTGTCCTACAGGCCGCCTGGCACGTCAGTGGAAATAGGAGCTGGTGTTTGACGCATCGCGGATGGTCCAGGCTAGCCCAGCCTCGTCAGATCTCGGAAGCTAAGCAGGGTAGGCCCTGGTGAATACGGGGATGCTCAACCATCAAGGAAGTCCAGGGCTGCTATGCAGAGGCGGGCAATGGCAAACCAGCTCTGTTCATCAGAGAGCCAGTTTGGTGTAGTGGTTAAGTGTGCAGACTCTTATCTGGGAGAACCGGGCTTGATTCCCCACTCCTCCACTTGCAGCTGCTGGAATGGCCTTGGGTTAGCCATAGCTTTCGCAGAGCTGTCCTTGAAAGGGCAGCTTTTGGGAGAGCTCTCTCAGCCCCACCTACCTCACAGGGTGTCTGTCTCCTGAGAGCCAGTTTGGTGTAGTAGTTAAGTGTGCAGACTCTTACCTGGGAGAACCAGGTTTGATTCCCCACTCCTCCACTTGCAGCTGCTGGAATGGCCTTGGGTCAGCCATAGCTCTCGCAGGAGTTGTCCTTGAAGGAGCAGCTGCTGGGAGAACTCTCTCAGCCCCACCCACCTCACAGGGTGTCTGTTGTGAGGTGGGGGAGGTAAAGGAGATTGTGACTGCTCTGAGACTCTGAGATTCAGAGTATAGGGTGGGATATAAATCCAGGAGCATCTTCTTCTTTTTCCACCTCCTCCTCCCTTGGAAACCCTGCACGGTCACTAATAGTTCCCTCTTCTTGTGAGCAAAAGTTCTACTTTGTGAGCTACTGGCATTAAAGCTGTGAGCTACTGCATAAATTAGTGTGCTCAAGGTCCATCCTCCCTGAGCAAGCTGAGCCAAGACAAAAATGTGTGAGCCAGAGGCTAAAAAACTGTGAGCAAGCTCACACGAACTCAGCTTAGAGAGAACAGGTTGGTCACAACTTGACTGCGCTTTCCACAACCAAATAACCGTGGTCCAAAAAGCACGGTGGGCTGCCAGAGCCACACACAGCTCCCTTCAAGGAGTCTGCAAGCTAAACAAAAGCGGCAGCTGAAGTCACAACATGTCTGAAGGAAGCCTCAACACCCATTGGCCAGAGCAGGTCAGATGGCACAGGGTGACCCCCCCCTTCCATCAAGGACAGCAAACCAGGCTTGAACAACCAGCCCAACATCGAAAGGACTTTGCCGCTTCTGTGTCCAGTGACAAGCCTCTACATCTTCATTCATTCATTCACTTCTGTCCAGCCCCCTACCTGACAAAGGTAGGTCAGACGATGCAATGAAATCGACACGTCTGTCTAGATCAGGGGTGGCCAAACTTGCTTGACATAAGAGCTACACAGAGTAGATATCAGATGCCTGAGAGCCGCGAGACACAAACATCAGGTTGTTTGAGAGCCGCAAGGAAGGAAGATGAATGGTCGGGGGAGGTGGAAAGAAAGCAGCTTTAACTTTGAATGCATTCCCCAAGCCGCCATCTGGCTTGGCTTGGAGAAGTGATTTGAAGAGACAACAGCCTTCTCCAAACCAGCTGACAGGATGGTAGTGGGGGTTTCAAGAGCCGCGCAATATGTGTGAAAGAGCCACGTGGGGCTCCCCAGCCACAGTTTGGCCACCCCTGGTCTAGACAGTACTTAAGGGATCGGCATGAAAACTTTCAGTGGATTCACTGTTTCTGTAATGAGAGGCAGTCCTCGACTTGCAAAAGGACAGCTGCAGCGTTTAAACAAGAGAAAGGAAAGTAAAGGTAATCCCCTGTGCAAGCACCAGTTGTTTCCGACTCTGGGGTGACGTTGCTTTCACAACGTTTTCACGGCAGACTTTTTTATGGGGTGGTTTGCCATTGCCTTCTCCAGTCATCTATCCTTTCCCCCCAGCAAGCTGGGTTCTCCTTTTACCAACCTCGGAAGGATGGAAGGCTGAGTCAGCCTCAAGCCGGCTACCTGAACCAGCTTTCGCTGGGATCGAACTCAGGTTGTGAGCAGAGGGCTCCGACTGCAGTGCTGCAGCTTTACCTCGGAAGGATGGAAGGTTGAGTCAACCTGGAGCTGGCTACCTGAACCCAGCTTCCACTGGGGATCGAACTCAGGCCGTGAGCAGAGTTTAGGCCTGCAGTACTGCAGCTTTACCGCTCTGTGCCACGGGGCTCTTATGAGCTGCTCTTAAAAGTTCTGCAGGGATTTTGTGGGCAAACCGTCATCTCCCCCAGCTCTTCAAATGGGGACAAAGGAAAGGAAGGAAAGGTCCCCTGTGCAAGCACCAGTCGTTTCTGACTCTGGGGGGACGTTGCTTTCACAACATTTTCACGGCAGACTTTTCACGGGGTGGTTTGCCATTGCCTTCCCCAGTCATCGACACTTTCCCCCCAGCAAGCTGGGGACTCATTTTACAGACCTCAGAAGAATGGAAGGCTGAGTCAACCTGGAGCCGGCTAGCTGAACCCAGCTTCCGCCGGAATCGAACTCAGGTCGTGAGCAGAGAGTTCAGACCACAGTACTGCAGTACTGCTGCTTTACCACTCTGCGCCACGGGGCCGCTTATTTAAACAAGAGAAGCAGCCATCAATTGACCGAGCTCCCGTCTTCCAAGCCAAATATGATTATTACAAGATGGTTCCTAGAGAGTTTTCTTCGGCAAGCTTAATTGTTCCATGCGGTAGAATCAACCTTGTGTGTTGACAACACAGCTGGGCACCAACGCTGTCACTCTGCAGGCCGTTATGTACTTTAGGGATGCTGGGAAACGGTTTCTCGTTTGCACATCCCAGCGATGTCTAACAAAATACACTGCAGAACAAGCCTGGTTGCCCAGTCTAAATATTTGCACAACTTTTGTGCTAAAACTCTGACCTGAAACCGTATTTTTTTTACAGTGAAAATGTCTAAATTTCTGCTACCAAGACCTGCAAAGCGGGAGTTATTGCAGGCTTCCATTTCATCAAACAAGCTGCCGCTTCATGGGGAACTCACGGGTGAAGAAAAGGAGCTTTTCAAACAGAAAGGTTGGTATACTTTCCTGGTTCCGACCTGTTAACTGAAAGATATCCAAAGGACAGGCAAGCAGGATGTGTGTGCGTGTTGTGTGTGCGCACACATCTGTTTGTGTGAGAGAGACACACAAAGACTTTTGCCAAGTTTTTTGCTGATAAAATATCAAGAATACGCCTTAATCTGGATGTCAGTGGTAACAAAGGCACCCCAAATGAAAGGCTTCAGGTACCATTTATGGGCCATTTTGACCCAGTTTCTATGATGGATTTTGACAAGATCCCAGGATCCACGAAGGCCACTACTTGTCCTGTGAATCTCTGCCCATCCTGACTGCTAAAATCATGCAAGGATCACATCAACAAACCCTTAGTGTCTATTATAAAGGCATCACTGGACTCAAGCTTTGTTCTGTTGCTTAAGACTAACACGGCCACCCGACTGAATCTCATAACATCGAGGCTGACAATGAAGAAACAGCATCAGCTTGGGGGGGAAAAAAACCTTGAGTTGCATTCTGATACTGCAGCCTCACTGAAAATTGTTCCAGCGGAACTGTACTAGTCTATTTTCCCCTACTGATCTTGGGTTACCAAGGCTTTCGCCAATCTACCAAAAGAGCATTTGTGATTCATTAACTGTTAAGTTTACTTCCCTAGACCTTGGGGCCAAGTTAGATATTATGCAAAATAGAAAACGGTCACCCTCGACTACAATGTCATGCTTAGTTCCCTGCCCCGGCTCTGTAATATGAAAAGAACTTCTGCAAGTCCTACTTGGGAAAGGGCTAAAATGTTTTGGCAAATGATTCAGCAAGAGATTTCTAAGATTTTGGGATATGAATTCAATACAGTGGCAGAGACTTTTCTGCTGGGATTACAAATGGAAAAATTTCCAAAAGAAGACAGAACTTTAATATGGTACTTGCTCTCAGCTGCTAGGACATTGTATGCGCAGCTGTGGAAGCAAGAAAAAATACCAGAGAAATGGGACTGGAGTACAAAAGTTATGTCATGGAGTGAAATGGACAAATTAACAAGGAAATTAAGAGACTATGATTTGGAACTTTTTAAGTTGGAGTGGAAGAAGTTCAGAAGATACGTAGAAAAAAAGTGGAAAATAAAAGGACATTGGACAATCTTTGATAATGATTAAGTTTTTTTAAAATAAGAATATAACTTTTGGGTTGTTGTTTTTTTTTAACAGTTAAGGGTATCTTTAATATTTGTTTCCTTTAAGTAAATAACACTGGCGGGGGCCAAGTAACGGGGGGAGGGGTGGGGGAAAAGTAAGATATGGGGTAGGAAAATTTGTTCTCTTTTTAAAGTTTTTATAAGTTGTAGATATAGTTTTGCTACCATATGTTACTAATAAAATTGTTTACTCACAAAAAAAAAAGAAGAACTTCTGCAAGTCCTGATCTCAGTATGTGTGCGACTGACACACACACACCTACCTCACTGTTAATCACTGATGTTGTCTGGGAAGCAGCGGGAATGTTGAAGATGCTCCATCGAGGCTACCTCCTCACTCACTGTCCGGCCCCACCCCCCAAGCCTCACTCTCTGTGCTGCCCCCACCCCCGCAGAGATGAGGCAGCTTGCAACTAGAGAGAGGGCATTTCCAGTGGTAGCACCTTCCCTTTGGAATGCCCTCTTCTATGATTTCCCTGGCTACGATTTGCAAGGCCAAAACATTTCTCCCTCCCCCACCCCCCGATTTTTAACCAAGATGGGTTTAAAAAATCTTTTTAGCTATTTGATGGCTTGATTCTCGTCTTAAGACTGATCCATGGGCATTTCTGAGGCTGTTCAATGGTAGTCTTGCGCTGGTTTTATGTAAACAACTTGTTTTTCAATATTGTTAATCGATGCTGTTTTAATGGTCGTTTTATCTGTGTGTGCGCGCGAGCTACCCTGAGCAGGTTTTTGGAGGGACAACATATAATGTTGGTGCATACAGTAACAAGGGTACATGTAATGCACCAAGGTTTGGACTATGGCAGTCAGGACCGGACAACTGAACAGACAGGTCATTAAGGAAGAGATTGAATAAAAGGGGAGCCAAAATGCAACCCTATTTGACACCCTTATTGGCAGCAATCTTCGATGTTAGGTTGCCTGCTAATGAGCATCTGATCTGGCAGGTGGTAGAAGTGTGTAATCTCTTAATAAGCATAAGGAGTCTTTTATCCATGTTTAGTTTATCTAGCTTAATCCAGATGTATATGTATGCAATCGTTCTATTTTGCTCTGATATATACATCTATATATTTTATGCCAATAAAGGCTAACTTGACTTGACTTGATATAATGTTGGTGAGTTAATTAATTAAATAAATAGGTGCATTCTCAAAAAAAAAACCCCACCCTGAAATATGGGTAAAGATTTTCCCAATTTCTTGGCTCAATCTGAAGGAGATGGAGATTTGAAAGGGCAGCCATGGAAGAGCTAGAAAAGATACTTAAGCATAAAAATGCGTCGCTTGCAACCAAGACCATTCACGCCATGGTATTTTTTATTACTACGTACGGGTGTGAAAGTTGGATGATGAAGAAAGCCGACAAGAAGAAAGTTGACTCATTTGAAATTGGTACTGGAAGAGAGTTTTATGGATATACTGACGCCAAAAGGACAAATCAGTGGGTTCTAAATCAAATCAAGTCCGAACTCTCCCTAAAAGCAAAAGAAGAAGATGAAGATATTGGATTTATATCCCACCCTCCACTCCGAAGAGTCTCAGAGCGGCTCACAATCTCCTTTACCTTCCTCCCCCACAACAGACACCCTGCGAGGTGGGTGGGGCTGGAGAGGGCTCTCACAGCAGTTGCCCTTTCAAGAACAACCTCTGCAAGAGCTATGGCTGACCCAAGGCCATTCCAGCAGGTGCAAGTGGAGGAGTGGGGAATCAAACCCGGTTCTCCCAGATAAGAGAGCTCTGGCTGACCCAAGGCCATTCCAGCAGGTGCAAGTGGAGGAGTGGAGAATCAAACCCGGTTCTCCCAGATAAGAGAGCTATGGCTGACCCAAGGCCATTCCATCAACTGCAAGTGGAGGAGTGGGGAATCAAACCCGGTTCTCCCAAATAAGAGAGCTATGGCTGGCCCAAGGCTATTCCAGCAGGTGCAAGTGGAGGAGTGGGGAATCAAACCCGGTTCTCCCAGATAAGAGAGCTCTGGCTGGCCCAAGGCTATTCCAGCAGGTGCAAGTGGAGGAGTGGGGAATCAAACCCGGTTCTCCCAAATAAGAGAGCTATGGCTGACCCAAGGCCATTCCAGCAGGTGCAAGTGGAGGAGTGGGGAATCAAACCCGGTTCTCCCAGATAAGAGAGCTCTGGCTGACCCAAGGCCATTCCAGCAGGTGCAAGTGGAGGAGTGGGGAATCAAACCCGGTTCTCCCAGATAAGAGAGCTCTGGCTGACCAAGGCCATTCCAGCAGGTGCAAGTGGAGGAGTGGGGAATCAAACCCGGTTCTCCCAGATAAGAGAGCTCTGGCTGGCCCAAGGCTATTCCAGCAGGTGCAAGTGGAGGAGTGGGGAATCAAACCCGGTTCTCCCAAATAAGAGAGCTATGGCTGACCCAAGGCCATTCCAGCAGGTGCAAGTGGAGGAGTGGGGAATCAAACCCGGTTCTCCCAGATAAGAGAGCTCTGGCTGACCCAAGGCCATTCCAGCAGGTGCAAGTGGAGGAGTGGGGAATCAAACCCGGTTCTCCCAGATAAGAGAGCTCTGGCTGACCAAGGCCATTCCAGCAGGTGCAAGTGGAGGAGTGGGGAATCAAACCCGGTTCTCCCAGATAAGAGAGCTCTGGCTGACCCAAGGCCATTCCAGCAGGTGCAAGTGGAGGAGTGGGGGACTCAAACCCGGTTCTCCCAGATAAGAGAGCTCTGGCTGACCCAAGGCCATTCCAGCAGGTGCAAGTGGAGGAGTGGGGGAATCAAACCCGGTTCTCCCAGATAAGAGAGCTCTGGCTGACCCAAGGCTATTCCAGCAGGTGCAAGTGGAGGAGTGGGGAATCAAACCCGGTTCTCCCAGATAACAGAGCTCTGGCTGACCCAAGGCTATTCCAGCAGGTGCAAGTGGAGGAATGGGGGACTCAAACCCGGTTCTCCCAGATAAGAGTCCGCACACTTCACCACTACACCAAACTGGCTCTCAAATTGGGGCTATCGTGCCTTGGTCACATTTATGAGAAGACAACAGTCGCTGGAAAAGACAATAATGGTAGGAAAAAGTTGAAGGTGGTGAGAAAAAAGGAAGACCCACCATGAGATGGACTGGCTGACTCAAGGAAGCCAGGAGGGCCCTCAGTTTGCAAGACCTCAGAAAGATGTTTATTGAGAAGGACATTTTGGAGCCTGTTCATTCATAGGGGCATCGTAAGTCGGAAGATGTGGCCAATTATCGCCCTATTTCTATCCTGGCCTATTCAAAGCATATATAAAGTGGACCATTCCTGGACTTCGAAGTTGCGATTCAGGGCTTGTTAACCAGCTCACATGTTGTATTGGATAGACCAGGGGTGTCGGACTCATTTGTTATGAGGGCCGGGTCTGACATAAATGAGACCTTGTTGGGCGGGGCCACGTCAGGCCAGGTCATGCGTGTACCTATTTAAGATTTGGTAGCAGAGACATAAACTTTATAAAGGACACAGACAAACATAATTAAAGATATTCTTTTTAAAATACTTAAAACATTGGCACTCGTTGGTCTTAAAGGTGCTTTCTTTGTATCTCTCCTGTGTGAACCAGGGAACTGGGCAAAGGAAGCCCCGGCTCTTGCCTTCCTTCCCCAGGAGGAGAAGGAGCCTCAGCCTATAGAAGTAAAAGAGGCTTGGCTCAGTAGCTCTGCTGTGCGATTGAAAGAGCCTGAAAAAACCAAGCTCTGCCTTCCCCCCCTTCCTCCCCAAGAGAGGAGCCTCAGCCGATGGAGAAAACAGAGGCTTTGCTCTATAGCTCCTGTGAGATTGAGCAAGCCTGGCAGAACAAGCTGTGATGCAGAAGGAAGCAAGAGAGAGGGAGAAGGAAGCAGATGACAGACAGTTGCTCGGGGGGCTGATAGGAGTCCCCTGGGGGCCTGATTTGGCCCCAGGTCCTCATGTTTGCCACCCCTGGGATAGACTGTCTTTGGCTATAAAGTAGGGGGCCCCGACCTTTCTGAGTCCACAGGCCCCTTTGTAATACTGACACAGTGGGGTGGGCGCAGCCAAAAAATGGCTGCCGCAGACAGCAGAGTCAGCCACAAATCACACGGCGAAGATCGTTGTGCAGTGGTTGCCAAAGCACCGTTTGAAAAATCTGCATGGCCAAACCAATCTCCGGACAGTCAAGAGTCTTGCTGGGCAAGGACTCCACTGGCCCCAACCCTATTTCTAGAAACACTTGGCAGGTTTCAGGAAAAAAAAGAAGATAGTACTGGATTTATATCCTACCCTCCACTCCAAATCTCAGAGCGGCTCACAATCTCCTTCACCTTCCTCCCCACAACAGACACACTGTGAGCAGTGTTTCCTCTAACCTGAGTTAGTGTGAGCTAGCTCGTTGTTTTTTAGCCCCCGGCTCACACATTTTTGTCTTAGCTCAGGAAAAATGGCCCCAGAGCAAACTAATTTATGCAGTAAAAGATAACAGCAGTCCCCGGTGCAAGCACTAGTCGTTTCTGACTCTGGGGTGACGTCACATCATGACGTTTTCATGGCAGACTTTTTATGGAGTGGTTTGCCATTGCCTTCCCCAGTCATCTACACTTTCCCCCCAGCAAGCTGGGAACTCATTTGACCCACCTCGGAAGGATGGAAGGCTGAGTCAACCTCAAACTCGCTACCTGAACCTTCTGCTGGGATCAAACTCAGGTCGTGAGCAGAACTTGGACTGCGGTACTGCAGCTTACCACTCTGCGCCACGGTTCTCTTAATTTATGCGGTAGCTCACAACCTTCATGCCAGTAGTTCACGAAGTAGAATTTTTGCTCACAGGACTCCACAGCTTAGAGGGAACATTGCCTATGTGGTGGGTGGGGCTGAGAGGGCTCTCCCAGCAGCTGCCCTTTCAAGGACAACCTCTGCCAGAGCTATGGCTGACCCAAGGCCATTCCAGCAGCTGCAAGTGGAGGAATGGAGAGTCAAACCCGGCTCTCCCAGATAAGAGTCTGTGCGCTTAACCACGTCACCAAACTGGCGCCAGCAGATGCCATGGTGCCCAGAGGCATCAGGCTGGGGACCTGCTATAAAGCATTATTTCTCTCTCTATTTTCCCCATAACCAATTAAGTGGGTGAACATGAGAACATAAGAGAAGCCCTGTTGGGTCAGGCCAATGGCCCTTTCAGTCCAACACTCTGTGTCACAGAAGAACATAAGAGAAGCCATGTTGGATCAGGCCAGTGGCCCATCCAGTCCAACACTCTGTGTCACAGAAGAACATAAGAGAAGCCATGTTGGATCAGACCAATGGCCTATCCAGTCCAATAATCTGTGTCACTGAAGAACATAAGAGAAGTCATGTTGGATCAGGCCAATGGCCCATCCAGCCCAACAATCTGTGTCACAGAAGAACATAAGAGAAGCCATGTTGGATCAGGCCAGTAGCCCATCCAGTTAAACACTCTGTGTCACATAAGAACATAAGAGAAGCCCTGTTGGATCTGGCCAATGGCCCATCCAGTCCAACACTCTGTGTCACATAAGCACATAAGAAAAGCCCTGTTGGATCAGGCCAATGGCCTATCCAGTCCAACACTCTGTGTCACAGAAGAACATAAGAGAAGCCATGTTGGATCAGGCCAGTGGCCCATCCAGTTCAACACTCTGTGTCACATAAGAACATAAGAGAAGCCCTGTTGGATCAGGCCAATGGCCCATCCAGTCCAACACTCTGTGTCACAGAAGAACATAAGAGAAGCCCTGTTGGATCAGGCCAATGGCCCATCCAGTCCAACACTCTGTGTCACAGAAGAACATAAGAGAAGCCATGTTGGATCAGGCCAATGGCCTATCCAGTCCAACACTCTGTGTCACACAGTGGCCAAAAAAAGCCAGGTCCCATCAAGAGGTCCGTCAGTGGGGCAAGAACACTAGAAGCCCTCCCACTGTTGCCCCTCCCAAGCACCAAGAATACAGAACATCACTTGCCCCAGACATAAGAACATAAGAGAAGCCATGTTGGATTAGGCCAGTGGCCCATCCAGTCCAACACTCTGTGTCACATAGAGGCCAAAAAAACCAAGTGCCATCAGGAGGTCCACCAGAGGAGCCAGGACACTAGAAGCCCTCCCACTGTGGGCCCCCCAAGCACCAAGAATACAGAGCATCACTGCCCCAGACAGAGTTCCATCAATACGCTGTGGCTAATAGACACAGATGGAGCTCTGCTCCATATGCTTATCCAATCCCCTCTTGAAGCTGGCTATGCTTGCGTTGGGTGAGACTAAACCCAACACAAGCAATTGAGTTTTGGTGGTCTGCTGAGGGACAGGCTGTGTGCACAGCTGAGCTGAGTCCTTGTGGCTCATCTCCATGTTGGAGTCTCTGGGGCATAAGCTTGCCATATCAAATCCGTGGAGCTTGATGCCAATAAATCAAAGACATCAAGCTGGGCATTTAGAATCAAACCTGCAGCTTCCCAAAAGGTGGCTTTGGGAATACAGGGGGGAAAAAATTAAGCGCCCCCTCTCACCCCCCATTTCCCCCTGGTCTTTGTTTCTTCAAGGCTTCAGCAAACCCAGCTGGATCACAGACAGTCCTCAAAGAGGCCTCCAAGGCCAGCCAGCAGCTGAGGCCAATTGTCTAAAAATAAATGAAGCCTCAGCCACTGGGGGATCCTTTGCAGGGCCTTGCAGTGGAGAGTAGCTTTTAAATTCCCTGGATAAACGGGATGCTCTGATTGAAGACCACACATTTGTTTTTAAAGCTACAGCTCTCCCCTTGGCTTCCCAAATTTAATAATGAAAGCCATTGTGTACGAAAAGCTTCCCGTATTCAAAGAACCCCATTCACGTTCTGAACGCAGTTTTAAAGTGTCATCAAGGTAAAAGATCCTAACCAGATGTACAAATGCTTTGGAGCCAATCGGTTGTCGCGGAAAGGGCCGATTCCTGTTTCCAATTCCCCGCCCAAGAGCCGCGGTATACTGAAATACCGACTGCTATGCTCTCGTCTAATGGGACGGGGTGTGTGTGGAGAATGGGATGTTTTGTTGATGTTGCACCACCAGTTTACCAAAGCTAAACAAAACCCTAACTGGGGCGCAGCCGGGCACCCTGATCCAGAGCCCCATAAACACTCCGACACACATACAAGACTCTCCTACACAAGGGCAGCTCCACACACTTTGAAAACATTTCTGTTCAAGGTTGTGTCAATTAAGCTGCTGCTGTTATGGTACCCAGCAGCCCAAACGAAAAAGGTCAAGGTAGTCCCCCGTGCAAGCACCAGTCGTTTCCGACTCTGGGGCGATGTTGCTTTCACAATGTTTTCACAGCAGACTTTTTACGGGGTGGTTTGCCACTGCCTTCCCCAGTCATCTACGCTTTCCCTCCAGCAAGCTGGGTAGTCCTTTGACCGACCTCGGAAGGATGGAAGGCTGACACAACCTGAGCCAGCTACCTGAAGCCAGCTTCCACCAGGATTGAACTCAGGTCGTGAGCAGAGCTTAGGACTGCAGTACTGCAGCTTTACCACTCTGCGTCACGGGGCTCTTTACAGCAGCCTGAATAGCCCAGGGTAAAGGTAAAGGTAAAGGTAGTCCCCTGTGCAAGCACCAGTCAAGTTTCCGACTCTCGGGTGACATCGCATCACGACATTTGCACAGCAGACTTTTTTTTGTTTACAGGGTGGTTTACCATTGCTGTCCCCAGCCATCTACACTTTCCCCCCAGCAAGCTGGGGACTCATTTTACTGACCTCGGAAGGATGGAAGTCTGACTCAACCTTGAGCTAACTGTGTGAACACAGCTTCCGCCGGGATCAAACTCAGGTCATGAGCAGAGAGCTTAGATTGCAGTACTGCAGCTTCACCATTTTGTGCCATGGGGCAACTAGACCAAGCTTATTAAAAACTGGATGTTAATGAGGCTGGCCCTGGTTAGTTCATGGAGGAGAAACCACCAAGGGAAACTGGTGGTTTCTATGTGGAATCCCCATGTACAAGGACACCATGAGTCGGCTGCATTGCGTTGGTACAGTCTTATGCTATTGGGCTGGCGTGGTGCTGTTTGGGGCCACTGGGGACTTAATTTGGTTTGGTGTTTGTTTTAATGTGTTGTTGTTTTCTATACACTTGTCTCATTCCTCTTTTGGAAGCACAGAAAGCCTTCCCTCTAGGATTGCCTGGTCACCACTGGCCACCGGCAAGAGATATGGGGGCAGGGGTAGGGTTGCCGGATCCAGGTTGTGAAGTGCCTGGAAATTTGAGGATCGAATCTGGGGAAGACTGGAACCTCGGAGGGGTACACTAAGAGCCCCTCCTCCAAAGCATCCGTTTTCTCCAGGGAAACTAATCTCTGAAGTCTGGAGATGATCTGTAATTCTGGGGGATCTGTCTGGGACAGTGATGCTCTGTATTCTTGTGCTTGGGGGGGCACAGTGGAAGGGCTTCTAGCCCCACTGGTGCACCTCCTGATGGCACTTGGGGGGTGGTGTTTTGGCCACTGTGTGACACAGAGTGTTGGACTGGATGGGCCACTGGCCTGATCCAACATGGCTTCCATTATGTTCTTATGTGACACAGAGTGTTGGACTGGATGGGCCACTGGCCTGACCCAACATGGCTTCTCTTATGTTCTTCTGTGACACAGTGTTGGACTGGATGGGCCACTGGCCTGATCCAACATGGCTTCTCATATGTTCTTATGAGACACAGAGTGTTGGACTGGATGGGCCACTGGCCTGATCCAACAGGGCTTCTCTTATGTTCTTATGGGGGGCGGCCAAGGAGTGCCCCAGGTGAGCGAGGCCTGCTTGGGCTGCCCGGATCTCTAGCCAGACCAAACAGGTCTCACTCACCTGGGGCTCTCCTTTCTTGAATCAGGTTGCTTTTGGCGGGGGGGGGGGATACGCTAATGAGTTATCTAATGAGCTACGCCACCTAATTTTCTACAAAACGACCCCTGTTCTCTACTAAATAGATGAAAGCAGTAGAAGGGCAAGCTTCACGATTGGAGGGCTGCACCTCCACCTAAATGAAGGATGGAGCCCCACCCCTCCCGCCACAAAAGGCTGAAACCAAAACAAGTCCGCTAAAAGAGGCACGCGCACTCATCACCTCCCACTGAATGATGCGATAGCATCTT
Organism: Heteronotia binoei; assembly: GCF_032191835.1. Lineage (NCBI taxonomy): Eukaryota > Metazoa > Chordata > Lepidosauria > Squamata > Gekkonidae > Heteronotia > Heteronotia binoei. The sequence goes on along the minus strand of NC_083236.1, from coordinate 67,997,042 downwards.
TACAAACTGCTTGCACATTCAGGTTCCTGGGGCCGCTTCGCAGGAGGACATTTTGTTCTCGCTCCCAGTGAAAGGCACAGACACATCACATCTGCTGCGAAGGGTACACACTTGTGCAAGTCGCAGCCTTCCCCTTCAGAATTTTGCAAGCCAAGGGGCTGAAGTCTTATCCATTTTCTATCTTGCTATAAGCCAAATGTTACTCTCAGCAATAGTGGTGGCCCCATGTGCATTCTATTTCTGTTCTCTCTTTCAACGTCTTGCACATGATGATAGATAACCTCTGGGGGGCGGGGGGGGGGGGAAGAACCCCACACTTCCTTCAAAAGGTTGCCGACAGAATCCCTCACTGAAACCTATCCAAGCTGCAGAAGCAAGAGACGAGCGGGAACTGTTTACTTTCAAGGCAAACATCTCCCACAGTACCAGGGGGACGCGTTATGCGCTGAGGAAAAACTTTTTTCTAACCTACTGGTGGCGATCGAACAAACTGAATGTTAACCTTTGGATGGAGAAATGGGGAGAACTAAGATCAGGTAAGTGCAGCCCTGGTGTTAAGATTCAGTTCTGCGCAGGGCCAGCTTCAGACCGTCTGGCACCCTCGGCAAGGCTGACTTCTGGCGCCCCCCACCCCCGCAGTGATAACATCACTCACATGGGGGCACCCAATTTGGCGCCCCCAGAAGGCCGGCGCCCTAGGCAATCAACTAGGTTGTGGCAGGACTGGCCCTGGTTCTACGTCCCGTAGGTTCTAAAGCATGTGTCCTGGGGGCCAAATCAGGCCCTCAGAGGGCCCCCATCAGGCCCCCCGAGCAACTGACTCTTGTCCGCTTCCTTCTCCCTCTCTATTGCTTTCTTCTGCCTCTAAACATGTTTTGCAAGGCTTGCTCAATCGCACAGAAGCTACAGAGCAAAACCTCGATTTTCTCCATTGGCTGAGGCTCCTCCCCCTCCTGGTTCCCTGGGGAGGGAGGGAAAGAGCCAGAGCTTCCTTTGCCCAATTCCCTGGATCCCATGGGAGAGATATAAAGAAAGCACCTTTAAGAGCAACAAGTGCTAATGTTTTAAGCATCCTGTATTTTAAGGGTTTTTTTTAAAAAAATCTTTAGAGTTGTGTCTGTCTGTGCCCTTTAAAAAGTTTCTATCTCTGCTACCTGATCTTAAACAGGGACACCCTGGTCCAGCCAGGCAAGGCCTCGTTCATGTCAGATCCGGCCCTCATAACAAATGAGTTCGACACCCCTGCTCTAAAGAATGTTCTCAATGGCAAAGGCATGGAATATGATGATGATGATGATGATGATGATGATGATGATGATGATGATGATGATGATGATGATGATGATGATGATGATGATGATGATGATGATGATGATGATGATGATGATATTGGATTTATATTCTGCCCTCTACTCCGAAGAGTCTCAGAGTGGCTCACAATCTCCTTTCCCTTCCTCCCCCACAACAGACACCCTGTGAGGTAGATGAAGATACTGGATTTATATCCCACCCTCCACTCCGAAGGGTCTCAGAGCGACTCACAATCTCCTTTACCTTCCTCCCCCACAACAGACACCCTGTGAGGTAGATGAAGATACTGGATTTATATCCCACCCTCCACACCGAAGAGTCTCAGAGCGACTCACAATCTCCTTTACCTTCCTCCCCCACAACAGACACCCTGTGAGGTAGGTGGGGCTGAGAGAGCTCTCGCAGAGAAGCTGCCCATTCAAGGACAACTCTTACAAGAGCTATGGCTGACCCAAGGCCATTCCAGCAGGTGCAAGTGGAGGAGTGGGGAATCAAACCCGGTTCTCTCAGATAAGAGTCCGCACACTTAACCACTACACCAAACTGGCTCTCCAGCAAAATATCCAGCAAAAATGGGTTCTTAGAGGACTGCAGATCTAGAGGTGATTCAGAGTGAATGGCTGTCAGGCACTTGAGTCAAGCCCTTCCCTTAGGTCATACCTTTAAGACTGAACCATCCACTGTGGCCTTGTTTTGCCCACCATTTCCCCTCCTCGGTCCGTTATCTCTCACATCACACTTACTATGGCACTATCTTATCTATTATCACCATCGTTTTATTTTTGGGCCGATAACTGTTTACTCTGTAAAATGCGCCTTTCCCGCCTGTGACGCACTTTATTTATTGTTCTACTGTTCTTATGTTGTTCAATTTTAATGCATTGTTTTTAGCTCTGAATTGTAGGTTTTTAATTGTTGTCAGTTTATGCTGTGATCTGCCCTGAGCCCGTCTATGGGAAAGGGCAGAACATAAGCCTACTAAATGCAAGAAGAAGAGGAAGAAAAAGAAGACTGCAGATTTGTACCCCTCCCTTCTCTCTGAATCAGAGTCTCAGAGCAGCTTACAATCTCCTATATCTTCTCCCCCCACAACAGACACCCTGTGAGGTGGGTGAGGCTGAGAGGGCTCTCCCAGCAGCTGCCCTTTCGAGGACAACTCCTGTGATAG